>NW_026112426.1:0-192467 GCF_024323335.1 Lathyrus oleraceus
AAACTGTCCATGACAGATGGCTGCCAGCCTCTTTTCCTCAATCAGGCTCAACTCTTCGTATCGAATCCTACCCATTCAGCCTCTTGCAATTTCACGTCCATCAGGACTCTCAATGAAAGGAATCTGGACCTCAATGGTAACACGGCTTCCATTCCATATACAAGTGAGAAAGGCGTTGCCCCAGTAGATGCACACACCGAGGTTCAATACCCAGGATATCAGCTTCGTACTTAGCCACATTGTTGGTGCATTCAAATGCTAAACCGGGAAACGAAGGGAACGTGGGATCCCTGTGGCGTAACCAAATCAGCACTAACTCATTCACATTAACCCCCCCCCCCATCAGACATCAGAATCCGTTCGGATTCAGGGTCAGGCCCCTCCTCCGGGATCGGTTTCTCACAATCTTTCGATTTGAGCACCTCGAGATGTCCTCATCAGGGAACTCAAACTTCCTTGGTTGATAATCCTCAATGGGTTGTTGGGCGAGATAATCAGACAATACACTCCCCCTTACTGCTCTTTGAGAGGTATACTGAACATCACAAATCAGTCAAAATTCTTTTACCATCTCGCAACCCGCCCGGTCAATGCTAGCTTCTCAAACGCATACTTGATCGAATCCATCTTGGACATCCACAAAATGGTATGAATCAGCACATACTGTCTCAGTCGGCGAGCAGCCTATGCCAAAGTACAACAAGTTTCCTCGAGCAGTGAATGTATTGTTTCACAGTCGATAAACTTTTTGCTAAGGTAAATTGCATGCTCTTTTCGACCAGACTCGTCATGCTGCCCCAGTACACACCTCATAGACCCCTCGAGGGCTATCAAGCGCAGAATTAATGCTCTCCCTCCACAGGAGGTGTCAGAATCAGAGGTTCCTGCAACTTATTCTTTTATCTTTCAAATGCCCCTTGGCAATCATTATTCTACCTGACCGTTCGATCTCTTTTTTTTTGTTTTCGGTTCAGGCATTTCTTGTATCGCTTTTTCTTCCTTATATCTTTTCCTTCTTTTCTTCTTTTTTTAGCAGGATCAACCTCGATTCCTCTTTCATTCACAATAAGCCTCAACAACTTATCGGACAACACTCCACAAGTGCACTGATTCGGACTCAACCTCAGTCTGAGTTGTCTCAACCGGTCAAACAACTTGGCCAGACCTACCGGATGCCCTTCTCCTGTTTGGGACTTTGCTGTCATGTCATCCACACAGCATTCGCTTTCATGACGAATCGTATCATGAAACAAAGTCACCATAGACCTTTGATACGTGGCACCGGCCTTCTTGAGACTGAATGGCATCACCTTATAACAAGAAGGTGCCCTTTTGTGTGATGAACATTGTTTACTCCATATCATCTGGCGACAATTCAATTTGATTTTGGCCAAAAAGCCATCCATGAAGGTAAGGACCGAGAACTGAGCAGTATTATCAACCAATACATCAATGTGAAGTACCGGGAATTCATCTTTCGGACTAGCTCTGTTCACATCTCGGTAGTCCACACACATTCTCATCTTCTCATCCTTTTTCGGCACCGGCTTCTGCTTCACTGGAGGATAGTCTTCCCTTAATGGTAGCCTGTGTACCGCGATATCGGTATCCGACCTTGGCATATCCTGATACAACCTGGCGAAGATATCAACATGTTTTTTCAACAGGGTCACCATTCTGCTCTCGACTCGCCTCTGAAGCGGCCCCAACTTTTACTTCCTTTCTGACCTCGGCGGTACCTGGAATAACAATCTTGAATTTCTCCTCCTGCGGTTGAATCACCTTCTCCTCTTGTTTCAATAACCTGACTAATTCCAGCAGATCACAATCTTCTTCGCCTTCTTCTTCGGCATGATAGATCGGATTGTCGAAGTCATACAGAGGTGTAACCGAATTGTTATCAATGAGATCAGGAGGATAGTCACTTTTGAGGTCGGAACCAAATGAATCAAAAGGAAAGAGAATGAAAAAACATTGCCATTTTTTTTAAACTGCAAAAATAAATGAAAAACAGGGAGCACCGCTTTTACTACAAAAACATCCATTTATTAATGATGCAAAATGTTGCAAAATGAAGCACATGAGGTGGCCCTTACAATGGACCATTACGTTTCGGGCAAAACGTATGGCTTTCATGCAAACAAAATTAAAAACAGAAATACTACACTTCCGGATGAGTGACAGTGATGATTTTGGAGGTCTTCCAGTTTCCTGGTACGCACGATTTTATCCACGACTCGAGCTCACGGTCACGGTCAATCTCTTCACCCACTGTATAGGCGTGACCAGGATCCAACATTCCGGCACTGACGAATGTGTACGGTGGACGACGTCCTCTGTTTTTTCTAGACGACTCTTGATCTGGCTGATAGCCGACCCCGAACATATCCGCTTTCACCACAATGTCTATGATCCTTCCCCAGCCTTGGGCCTCTCTGTTCTTCACCACTTCCATGGCTTGTTTATAAGAAGAAATGGACAGCTTCTTCTCTTTCTCAGCAACAAGGGAGTTTTCCACCTTGACGGTTTCAACTGCCAGACTGGGTGTTTTACATCTTACATCGTCCATTTCTACTTCCATCCTCCTCTGAATCGTTTCCCCCATCATTGCACGCTCATTTGTGGCGACGGCCGCACAACAGTTATCAACACTAGGGAATGCTCCACTCTTCATCAGATGTTTTGGGACCATAGACATTGGAGTTTTTAACTGATCCCCCTCAGTCTCCTTTATTCCTCTCTTATCCTCTGTCATCACTTTCACCTCTACAGGACCATGCGTTAGCACGGGGTTAGCCTTATCATTTAGTATTTGTGCCAAACTGATGGCCTTGGAATCCACCATGTCCTGGACGACATGCTTAAAAGCTCTACAACCCTCAATATTATGTCCTGGTGCCCCAGAATGGAACTCGCACCTGGCATTCTCATTGTAGTTTGCAGGCCTCTGATGTTGTTCTACAGGAACCAATATCCTCGGTCAAACTAACCCAAGACCCCTCAACCTTTTGAACAGAAGGGTATAAGTCACTCGTGGCTTATCAAATCGACGATCCGTCCCCTTCTTCACTTGGCTCTTAGCTTTCGGTGCTTTCTGTTGAGGTGGTGGTTGTTGCGGTTGTACCGGTGGATTACCAACAGGAGTGGTTACAGTGGCAGCATAAGGGTGGTAACAATCCTTATCGCGTTCTTTTTTGGCCTGCACACCACTTGACTCAACCTCCTTCTCGGGCTGACCATTGTCGGAGGGCTTCTTTACTACGGATGACGGAGCCTTTCCCTGAACTTTCTCCGCTATCAGCCATTTCTCAATCTTCTCCAACCTCTCAGCAATTGCTTTCTGTCCCAAGGCAAGCCCTTGCACAACACTGAACAACTCCCTCATCATCTCTTTCAATTCGAGAATGTCGGTGTTGGGTGGATCCATCAGTCTGAGTTTGTTGAGTTTGGCAGGATGTCTGAACGGAAGAGCTATGTGCACCGGTTAGATACTGACACCTACAAAACAGAAAACAGGTTAATATGACTCACGCATGCAATGTCTATCCGTACTAGGAATGTTCTGTCCTTTGATTCTGGCTTTATTGAGATGGATAATATTTCATCAGTAGCATTCTGACATCAGGATGTCTCTCGACCAGAATCTCAATCAAAAACGGACCCTGAGTACGGATAGACATGGGTTAAATGCAGATGGATGCGAAATGGGAATGATGCAAATGCATGCAGGCAGGTCACTGTGCCATCTCCAAGTCATCTGTAGACCCATTAAATCTCTGAACCAGTCACAGTCATCTGAGGGACTAAGTCACCATAAATCCAACTTGGGGAGTTCCGAAATAAACGGAACCGGAGGATATATCACTATCATCACAAGAAACCCACTGAATGGATGACAACCCGATCCTCTGAACAAGTATTCTCAAATTCAACCCGGGGATCCGAAATAAACGGAACCCGTTGATAAGTGCCGCGGACAGAATTCCGGCGTCTCAGAGATAAATATCCACAAATCCATCTGGACCATAGTCACCATCAGTACCAAAAGTCACCAACAAGTCACCAACAAGTCACCAATGGTACCTGTAATGATTCATTCCCTCCCCACTCACGGGTGTCATCTAGGCCAAGGTAAGGTCGAGAGAAACGCAAGATAAATAACCCTTTCAAGAATATCATCATATACACACTAGATGTATGTAACGATAATACCCCATCAGAGTCTGAACTGCTCGTGATATCATGTTCCGCTAAGTGGCGCAATACCAACCGCTTCCCATGAATCACTATATTCCTAGGTATCCTAGAGTTCACTCATAGCCTGGGTATTGGGCCTTTTACCTCTTGTAACTCCCACCCCACAGAGAGATAAACACACAACCAGCACAGATGAAAATATGATGAATGCAAACATATAATGCACATATATACAAACACATCATAAATGCAATAAATAAAGAAATAAAAGCAACCAAATCCTATCCTACAGAGCACTAGGACTGACTCGCTTAGGGAAGATGGACCAGCAAGAGGTCAACTTCTCAGATAGGTTTTCCCCAGCAGAGTCGCCAACTGTCGCATTACGCGAAAAACCGGCAGGAAAACGAAACAACAGAGCCGCCACCGTGCGTTATTTTTCCCAAAAGAGGGAAAGGAAACGCTCGAAGTAAACCTGGAAAAGACATGGTCTCGCGACCAGAGATGGATGGGTACGGGAGTCGGTTATGCGAAGGGAAGGTATTAGCACCCCTACGCATCCGTCGTACTCGACGGGATCCACGCTCAAAAGAAAGGATAAGGTTGCTAGAAACTGCTCACAAACTGCACACACACTGGAAGGAAACACAGACGGAAGACGGAAGAAGGTAACTCGGCAGAATGTTGCATCCTGGTCCTACGTAGTTTGTCACACAAACATCAGAGTCGACGTAGTTCGGGGACAGGGGAAACGTGCTCGCTAGGATGTCGCATCCTATGCATACGTATCTTCTCTAACCAGAGAAGAATCAGAGCACTCGTAGCTCGGCTAACGCACGCCAAACAAAACCCACACAGGAAACCGACTGCCAATCGCTAGACTTACGTCAGACTCCACACAAACAGGCAAACCTGGAAACCGAATGCCAATCACTGGACTTACATCAGACTCCGAACCAACAAACACACACAGGAAACCGACTGCCAATCGCTGGACTTACGTCAGACTCCACACAAACAGGCAAACCTGGAAACCAAATGCCAATCGCTGGACTTACATCAGACTCCGAACCAACAAACACACACAGGAAACCGACTGCCAATCGCTGGACTTACGTCAGACTCCAACACACACAAAGGGGTTGAAAAAGAAAAAGGGCGCCCGGAGAGATCAGCTCATCTCCTGCCTACGTACCTTATCTGGTATGAGGATCAGGGCAACGTAGTTCCCCTAAGCAGGGAAAGAACTTCTAGCTTATCCAGAGACAAAGGGAGACACAAACTACTAGGGAGACTACGACTCGAGCCTAGAAGTTGTCATGCATACGATCCCTATGTTAAGGCTTCTATCTAACTTGCACAGAAAGCAAGCTATCCTAAACAGCACAGTCAAACACATACAAGCACAAAAAGCAAGCACACACACTATATGCAAACAAATGGGCTCATACAAGGCTAGGTTGTAAAAACAAGCCAACTGGAATAGGGTGTGGTTAGCTCTTAACCCTAACATTGAGAGTTAGGGTGAAGTAGATGAAATGGGAAGTGAAGGTAAGACCTCATAGCTCTTATCCCTGGCATGGGAGAGCTTGACTCAAATAGAAAGTGTGGGAGTTCAGAATGTAGGAACTCTTCTCCACAAATGACTGACACAACATGATCTTGGGTTATTATTCATAATGCATCAACACAAGGTGTGTGAGCAAAGTGAATGACACAACTGAATAGCAGGGGATGGATTGCACATCCCTTTTATCTGTCAATTGCCTCTTAAGAGGTCTTTACCTGCTTGGCACAAAAGTAAACATTCACAGGCATTGCCTCTTAAGGAGGGCTTCAGACAGGTGCCTGCCCACATAACAGGACAGGTCTTCCAGACTACATGAAGTCAAAGGAATTATACCTCAGTGGTTAAGCAACCAAGCAAAGCAAAGCAAAGTTCAAGTGAACTTAAAGCAACTTAGGTACCTGTGAAAAATCTAAACCAATTAGTTCAACTGTGCAGACAAACAACCAATAGGCAATAACAAACAGACAGACAATGTTCACGATGTGCAAGCCACAAGGAAAACTCAAATGAGTTAGCATCAACCTACAAAACACATAAGTTTTAGCAATCAAGAGCGAACATCAATGCTCAAATGAGGAAGCATCATCAACTATGGACTTGGATGTTTAAACCTGAAATCAAAGCCCACATGTAAGCCACAAACCACTAGGTCAAAGCCTAGGGTCAAAGATGGAGAAAAAAGTCAAAACAGAACCTCAAATTTAACATGAATCGTCCTTATCTAATCAAGAACAAATCTCAAAAAGTCCCACATCAAAATCATTAATCATATTCATTTCATGAGCAAAACATGGCAAGGCATGCAAATGGTAATCACATTGAGACATCGGAAGAAACAAATGCACATCAAATCAAAAATGACTCAAATAATCTTGGCAAAATTCATGAGTAAACAGGACATATAACATGATCATCATACAAAAAATTAGGAGCATTGGACATCATTAGGCATGGCAATCACATTGAACAATCCAGACAATCATATGTGTGACACAAATTGTCACACTAAGTTAGCATGAGCATAAAACAGAATGGGAGTATGGGAAAAATCTCAAACCAAAGCCAAAATGTCACTCAACATGTCTAGAATTCACACACAAAATTTCAGAAGCATTAGATCATTTTTGAGCATTTCATGATGAATGGAACAAGGCAAGGTCAAACATGCATATGCATTCAATCACCCTAGAGCAAAATATTTTTCAAGCCAGGTACAACTTTCCAATTTATACTCATAAAAAACTAGACAACATGAGGAGCATTGTGCAAAAAATTGGGGATCAATTAGAGCATTTTTCATTTTTATATGATTTTTGGAAGTTCATGAAAAATTGAAAATGAAAATGGAGCCAAAGTATGAAAATAGGAGGGAAAAGGAAAAAATGATAAGGCATTTTGAAAAGTGGACTCGGCTGGATTCGAACCAAGGACGAATTTGAATTCCCAGCGCGCGCTTCCAAAACGACACAGTTTTGGTACTAACCCTAAGCCATGCAGCGCTTTCAAATTTTCGTAGCTAAATGTGAGTTTCGTAGCAAATCCGTGGCCACTTCGTAGCAAATTCTGGACATGCATGCGCTTCAAAGGTTGAAGATAAAGATCATGATGATCTTCATCTGGATTTCCAGATTTTCCAAAACATGTCCAGAAATTAATAAAACCTATGCCATTCGAAGCTTCGTTCCACATACATTCAAGATCAAGCAATAATTCATGCAAAAACTTCATAATCAAGCCAAATCGAAGAAAAGAAAAAAATGCATCCAAACTTGAATCGAGCATAACTCCATGGATACTGCATCATTTCACTCAAAACTTACACCA
The DNA here is from genome assembly GCF_024323335.1 of Lathyrus oleraceus. Classification (NCBI taxonomy): domain Eukaryota; kingdom Viridiplantae; phylum Streptophyta; class Magnoliopsida; order Fabales; family Fabaceae; genus Lathyrus; species Lathyrus oleraceus. The sequence continues at coordinate 7,592 of NW_026112426.1, forward strand.
GCATCATCACCAATAAAAGTTCTACACAAATATCACAAAGAAATTGAGATTTAAAGAGGTTGAATTCTGACCTTCTTGATGAGCAGAACTTGGAATCGCGTGTTACAAGCTTAGCCAAGCCTCAGATCTCCTCCACTATGCTTATTGAAGTGTTTGATGATGGATTTGAAGCTCAAGTATGCACGAATCCAGCTCAGATTGCAATTGCCATGGAACCTTCAAGCTTTGCATATGAACAAATATGGCACGATTGGCTTCGAATTCACGTCCAAACCTACTCAAATATGCTTCATGAACATGGATTCATCAAAAGGAATGGCTCTTGTTTGAAGAATTTTGCAAAAAATTTGAGAGAAAGTTTTGAGTGATTTTTGATCTAGATCTGAAATTCAATGTTAATGACCAATACAGTTATGTTTATCCTTATATACCTCATGCTAATCCTTCTCAAATCATGTTTAAGCCAAAATTAATCAAGCTTAACCAAATGTAAGATGTATGTGCAAAAATGAGTTTTCACCTCCCATGCATGAGGAGCACGTGAACAGTGCCAAATTCTGGCCCAAATTCACTTAATCACATCCCATGCAAGCTTTAGGATTGGTTTTGTATGCCCATGATTATTCAAAATGATGCTATGCAATTTTCTTCAAAAATCTTTATGAATAAGCCAAAGACCATGCAAATGAAATTTAAGCCATGTAATGGTATGCTTGGAAAGTACATGTTATAAGGATCAAAATGCAAAAAGAACCACTCATTTTGGAGCTTTGGTTAAAAAGTTATGTCCATTTGAACTTTCAAACACTCTTTGCCATGATTGGACCATATCTCCTCAACCACACATGAGAAATTCATGATCTTGGACTTTTTGGAAATGGGAGAGAAAGATCTTCAACTTTCATGTTGGACAAAATTTCATTTGAAGCTTTCTTGATGATGTAATCTTGAGTTGAAGTTGGTCCAAAATCTTTCCATTTTTGGAAAGTTCAAATTACAGGTCACCTGCTATTTTTGGAAAGTCTTGATCTGACTTCAAATTCTTCAATGTTGATGTTTGAAATGCCAAATGAGACTTGTTTGGACATGAATGAAGCTTCTCTAACCACTTCCCACCTTCAAATCCACAGTTGACTTTGCAGTTGACTTCTGTTGACTTTTGTGGGCCTCAGATGATTTACACATGGACTGATGAGTTCTGAGCCTTCAACACTTGGCCAAGCTACTTCAAAATGATCCTTGGGTCATGTAATCTCAATGGAACCACCCTAGGGCTTTGATCTCATGGAGAATGCTCTTGTTGCCTTGCACAGTTGAACCTCCTGACCAGTCTTGCCTGATGACATGTAATGGACTATGCAATGTTAATGCAATCTTAATGACCGAAAAAATGAAATGAATATACAAATGGGAGGTGCAAATTTGAGGTGCTACAGAAGCATGTCGATGATGCCAATGAAACTGCTTGTCTCATGCTAGCTACCATGAACTCAGAATTGCAAAAGCAACATGAGAACATGGCAGTGTTCGATATGATCGAACACTTGAAGATGCTCTATCAAGAGCAAGCAAGGCATGAGAGGTTTGAAGTTTCAAAAGCCCTTTTCCAAAGAAAGTTAGCTGAGGGAGCCCCTGTAGGTCCCCATGTACTCAAGATGATTGGGTATGTGGAAAACCTTGAGAGATTGGGTTTTCCCCTCGAAAAGGAACTTGCGACTGATTTGATCTTACAATCGTTGCCAGATAGTTTCAGTCAATTTGTCCTAAATTTCAATATGATTGATATGGACAAATCTCTTCCTGAACTGCTCGCCATGTTAAGAACTGCCGAGCAGAATCTGAAGTCAAAAGGGAAGTCCATTCTGATGATCGGAAATGGAAAGAGACAGAACAAAAGGCCCACTAAACAGGGTGATAAAGGGAAGGGCAAGGAAGTTGTCAAACCCAAACCCACCGTTGCTGCTTTGAAGCCTAATGGAGGCATAACAAAAGAAGGCACTTGCTTCCATTGCGGTAAGACCGGACACTGGAAGAGAAACTGCCCAAAGTACCTGGAAGATAAGAAGAATGGAGTAGAGACTTCAACTTCAGGTATTTTTGTTATTAATTCATCTACTTCTGCATCATGGGTATTAGATACTGGATGCGGTTCTCACATTTGTACAAATGTGCAGGGGCTGAGAAGGAGTAGAGATTTGGCAAAAGGTGAAGTCGATCTACGAGTTGGCTATGGAGCAAAGGTTAATGCTTTAGCCGTAGGAGCGTATGTATTAACTTTACCTAGTGGTTTAATAATTCAATTAGAGAACTGTTATTATGTACCTGCAATTAGCAGGAATATTATTTCCATTTCTTGTTTGGACAAGTTTGGTTTTTTCATTTATAATAAAGAACAATTGTTGCTCAATTTATTTGAATGATATATTCTATGCTTCTGCACAAATGAACAATGGACTATATGTCCTTGATCTCATAATGCCAACTTATAACATTAATACTAAAAGGATGAAACCTAATGAGTTAAATCCATGATGAGTCACGCCGATCTTCCAAACTCCATTTGCGGACATGCACTATTGACAACAGCTTACACACTTAACCGTGTTCCATCCAAAAAGGTTGATAAGACACCATATGAGATATGGAGTGGGAAGAAACCACATATGTCTTACATAAAGATTTGGGGTTGCGAGGCTTATGTGAAACGACAAATTTCAACTAAGCTTGAGCCCAAATCTGACAAATGCTTATTTGTGGGGTATCCTAAAGAAACAAGAGGGTATTACTTCTACAATCCTTCTGAGGGCAAAGTGTTAGTCGCTCGAATTGGAGTTTTCCTAGAAAAGGATTTTATTTCCAAAGGAACCAGTGGGAGGAAAGTAGAGCTTGAAGAAATTCAAGAATCACAAAGCATCGACACACATATGGAGGAATTGGAGCAGGAAACACAAGTAGTTGTGTAAGAGCAACCTGCTCAAGTAGAACAAGACCAGCGTAGGTCAGGAAGGATACGTCACCTACCTGAGATATATGGATCAAGGTGATGTATTACTCATGGATCAAGATGCGCCTGTGACCTACTCATGGAATCTTCGTTTTGATGAAACAGTAAAACAATATGGATTCATCAAGAACGAAGATGAGCCTTGTGTCTACAAGAAGGTTAATGGGAGCATGATCGTATTCCTGGTATTATATGTAGATGACATATTACTTATTGGAAACGATATCCCTACCCTGCAACAAGTAAAGTCTTGGGTGGGGAAATGCTTTTCTACGAAGGACCTAGGTGAAGCAGCCTATATATTAGGAATCAGAATCTATAGAGATAGATCATAAAATGCTTGGCCTAAGTCAGAGTACATAGACAAGGTGCTGAGACGCTTTAATATGAATGATTCCAATGGTTATGTGTTTTGCTGAAATGGTGGCGCTGTGAGCTTGAAAAATTCAAAGCAAGATACAGTTGCTGATTCTACAACCGAGGCTGAGTGTATTGCTGCCTCAAGTGCAGCAAAGGAAGCTGTTTGGATCAAAAGGTTCATTAGTGAACTTGGCATAGTCACTAGCATTGTGGATCCCATTGGTCTCTATTATGATAACAATGGTGCTATCGCACAAGCCAAGGAGCCTAGATCTCACCAACGATCCAAACACATACTTAGTCGTTATCATCTCATTCGAGAGATAATAGATAGAGGAGATGTGAAAATATGCAGAGTACCTACACTTGACAATATTGCTGACCCACTGACAAAGCCTCTTGCGCAGCAGAAGCATGATGGCCATACTAGATCTATGGGTATTAAGGGTATGCCTAATTGGCTCTAGTGCTAGTGGGAGATTGTTGGTGTAAGCCCTAGAGGCCAATACTTTTGGTACTTGTATCGAATAATAAAAGGCTTTTTCTTTATTACGTTTGTTTAATAAAGTCCCTAGAATAGCTAGTCCGTTTAATGTATTAAGTGTGACTTAATCATGAGAACACATTAAACATAAGGACACTATTCTTAAAGTATCCGTAGTTGAGCTTTAGTGTGAAGTGGGATAACATTAAAGCATTAAGACTATTATATTTGTAGACTGATGATCACATCTCATGGATCATGGATAAAGAGTTATCAAGTCTTAAACATAAGTATGAATATTATGAGTAATATTTATACCGGATTGACCCGCTATGAGAATACTATATAGAAAGTTATACAAAGTGTCATAAGTTATTCTCATGGTGATAATGGTGTATACCACTCTTCGACCTGAAACCACTATGGATCCTAGATGTAGAGTCGAGTGCTTTATTGCTGATCCAACATTGTCCGTAACTGGATAACCATAAAGACAGTTGATGGGTACTCCACGAAGCATGCTGAGGACATGAGTGACCTAGATGGAATTTGCCCATCCTCCATAACAGGATAAATGTCTATGGGCCCAATATTGAACTGGACAAGGATGACACGGTCTATGCCTTGTGTTCAATATAGACATAAGGGAAAAGGGGTAATTATACACATAAGTATTATCACAGAAGGTTTTGTCATATCACATGACATTTTCGTGTCTTGGGTAGCAGTGATGTGTTGCTAGATACCGCTCACTGTTTATTATGTTAAATGCGTGATTTAATATAATTGCCAACGTCACGAAAACCTACAGGGTCACACACAAAGGACGGATTGATGAGAGATAGAGTAACTAAGGAATACCGTAAGGTACGGTGCCCTTAAGTGAATTATAGAACATCGTAAGGTACGATGTACTTGAGTAGAATACGAAATATGGTAAGGTACCATGGGCTTAAGTGATTTTGGGCATATTATAAGATATGGGCCAAAATACACTTAAGTTGGCTTTTTAGCTTGAAGCCCACACAAGTGGTTCTATAAATAGAACCCTTGTGCAGAAGCATTCATTGTGGTTGCATTATTTTCGTTTTCTCACTCTCTCTCTCTCTCTCTCACTCAAAGCCTTCATTCGTACCAGCTAGCACTGAGATTGAAGGAACCCGTTCGTGTGGACTGAGTAGAGACGTTGTCATCGTTCAACGTTCGTGATCGCTCCGTGGATCTGCATCAAAGGTTTTGATCGTCACAAGAGATCTGCACCAAAGGTTTCAATCGTCACAAGAGGTAAATATTCTATCACTGATCATGACCATTCGTAAGGATCTCTAAAGGAGAAAATTTTAATTTCCGCTGCGTTTTGGACCGCAATTCTCCTTCAATTGTGTGGGTAATAACAATCTTGTTCATCAAGATTGATTGAAATTCTCCATAGGTTTTAGGGGATTTCCAACATCTGGTATCAAGAGCTCCAGTTAATCAATTCGTGGGAAGAAAATCACCATGGCAATGAATCATCCAAATGGGAATTTTCCAGCAAATCTTCTGATTCTCAAGAACAACAATTATGAGAATTGGTGAAAGCAGATAAATGTTGTGTTCTGTTATCAAGATCTTTGGGATCTTGTGAAGGAAGGAGTAGCAACGCTTGCAGAAGCCGCGACAAATCAAGAAAAGGCTGCACATAAAGAATTGAAGAAGAAAGGTTATAAAGCTCTCTTTATAATCCATCAATGTGTTGATGCAGATAACTTTGAAAAGGTTTGTGATGTAGAGTCAGCGAAAGAAGCATGGGAAATTCTGGAGAAATAGTTTGGAGGCGCGGAGAAGATGAAAGAGGTGAGGTTACAAACTCACAAAAGAATGTAGGATTTGCTTCAAATGGAAGACAATGAAAGCATAACTGATTTCTTCATCAAGGTTACGAAACTAGTGAGTCAAATCAAGGTATATGGAGAAGTGTTGACATCAAGATTTGTTGTTGGAAAGATCTTGAGGTCGTTGGCTCCAAAGTTCGACCATGTGGTAGTATCCATGGAAGAGTCGATAGATTTGTCAAAATTGACAAAGGAAGAGCTTCAAGGGACACTTGAATCTCATGAACAAAGAATGGTTGAAAGAGCTGTAAGAAATTCGAAGAGTGATATGGCTTTGCAGGCTCAATCAGTGAAAGAAACAAAAGGAAAAGGAAGCTGGAATGGCAACAAAGGAAGAGAAGGTTACAACAATTCGAGTGGTTGAAATCATCCAGAAGGAAATCGACTGAATCAGAGAAAACCCTGGAACCAAGGCAACCAAAGAGGTGATGTTGCAAGTAGAGGAAGAGGTGGTGGTCAAAATCCAGACAAGAGTCTCATTTAGTGTTACAATTGTCAAAGGTATGGTCACTATTTTAGTGATTGTCCAGAAAAGCAGAAGAATCAAGAAACTTATGCAAAGCTGGCGAAACATGAAAAAGAAGAGACGTTGTTGATGGTTACAATAAGAGAAGAAGAGAGATTCAAGGACCAGTGGTACTTGTACTCAGGATGCTCATCACACATGTCTGGAAGAAAATATTGGTTTGTCAACATAAAGCCCTCAATGAAGAACATGGTGAAATTTGCAAATGACAACACTCTAGCAGCTGAAGGTGTTGGTGATATTCTGATTATGAGGAAAGATGGCAAGAGGTCAGTAATTTCAAATGTGTTGTACATACCAGGCATGAAGAGCAATTTGCTCAGCATAGGGCAGTTAGTCGAAAAGAACTACAAGGTGTCGATCAAAGACAAGATGATGATAGTTCTCGACTCAAATGGAAGGTTGATCTTGAAGGCTCCAATTTTTCAGAATAGAACCTTCAAGATTGAGTTAAATGTGATGGAGCATAAGTGCCTTGCAACAGCAGCCAGCAGAGATGAATGGATATGGCATTACATACTTGGCCATCTCAATTTCAAACACATCAGAGATTTGAAGAGAAGAAATATGGTTTTAGGATTATCAGAAATCGACATTCCAAACGAAGTGTGTGAAGAATGTGTGCAGGAAAAGCAACATAAGAACAACTTCAGTAAGGATGCGGAAAGCAGGTCGAAGGCAATTCTTGAAGTCATATACTCTGATGTATATGGTCCTCTCCAGGTGGATTCGATCGAAGGTAACAAATACTTTGTTACATTCATAGATGATTTCAGTCGAAAACTGTGGTCTTACCTAATCCAGAAGAAAAGTGAAGTGATTGAGGTATTTTCCAAGTTTAAATATATGGTCGAAAGACAGAGCGGTCGAAAGATCAAGATTTTGAGAACTGATGGTGGTGGAGAATATGTGTCGGAAGACTTTGATGCATTATGTGTGAAAGAAGGGATTGTGCATGAGGTGGTGCCACCCTACACTCCATAGCATAATGGAGTCGCAAAAAGGAAGAATAGAACCATTATGAATATGGTTAGAAGTATTTTAAAAGGAAAGCATCTACCCAAAGAATTATGGGGAGAAACTGTGTCGACTGCGACATATATCCTGAACAGATGTCCGACGAAGAAGCTAGAAGGAATCACGCTAGAAGAATGTTGGTCTGGTGTCAATCCTAGCTTGAGTAATATGAGGGTGTTTGGATCTATAGCATATAGACATGTGCCAGATCAGTTGAGAAGAAAACATGATGACAAGTCCAGTCAGATGATCCTGATAGGATATCATTCGACTGAAGCATACAAGTTGTTCGACCCAGTGAATAAGCAAGTAGTGATCAATAGGGACGTGATCATAAATGAGCTTAAAGAGTGGGATTAGTCTGAGAATGTCAAGAAAGATTCAATGAGAATCTTTTATGATGAACCAGCTAGTGAAATCGAAAGAGAAGTTCGACAGGAAGAAGTCAGAGGTGAAGCAAGTAGAATCAGACCTCAAAGAACAAGACACATGCCTGCAAGATTGCAAGAATGTATGATTACATCTGATGATGTGGTCGATGAAGAAGGTGAGCTGGTACATTATGCTTTCTACGCAGATGTCGAACCTGTCAATGCAACTGAGGCTTTGAAAGATTCGAAGTGGATGAAAGCAATGGACGAAGAGCTAAAGTCAATCGAAGTCAACAACACTTGGTCACTTGTCGAATTTCCCCAAGACAAGAAGGCAATCGATGTGAAGTGGGTATACAAGGTGAAGTTGAATCCCAAAGGAGAAGTGACTCGACACAAGGCGAGACTTGTGGAGAAAGAATTTCTTCAGAAAGAAGGAATCGACTTCGATGAAGTTTTTGCACTTGTTGCTAGGATCGAAACAATTAGGTTGGTTGTTGGTCTAGCAAACATGAACAACTGGAAGATGTGTCAGATGGATGTGAAATGTGTCATGGCCCCTTAGAAGAAGAAGTTTATGTTGCACAACCAGCTGGGTTTATGAAACATGGCGAAGAAAGAAAAGTGTACAGGCTGCATAAAGCCTTGTACGGACTTAAACAAGCTCCAAGATATTGGAACAAGAAGATAGATGACTTTCTAAGGGAGAAGGAATTTCTTAAGTGCAAATCTGAACATGGAGTATATGTAAGAAGAAGCAAGAGTGAATTGCTTATACTATGCCTCTATGTCGATGACATGTTGGTAACAGGTAGTTGCAAGAAGGAGATCGAAGACTTCAAAGGTGATCTTAACAAGGAATTCGAAATGTCAGATCTAGATGACATTTCATATTTTCTTGGCATCGAATTCTACAAGAATGATAGAGGTTTGATGATGCATCAAAGAAGGTATGCAGGTGAAATACTCAAGAGATTTGAGATGCAAGATTGCAACCCAACTTCGACTCCAGTTGAGCCCAGATTACAATTGTCGAAAGATTCAGATGAAGATGATGTCGACCCAACCCAATATAGAAGACTTATTGGGTCACTTCGATACCATTGTGTAACACCTCAAAATTTGCCCTCCTCTCTTGGGACTAGCTTAACATATTGCATTTCATTTTGTAGGACATTAGTCATTGTATCTTTGCATACCATGTGGAAACAATGAGCAAGTCATCCTCCTAGGTCTTTCTCAGAAGATGGAGAGGTTGAGAGATTCAAGCCTAAGGGTCTCATGAATTGATCACTAGCCATCTGAGGGTTTGTGTTTCAATAAGGGTTTCTTGATTCCTCAAGGAGATTGATCAGCATCTTGGTTGAAATGGTACATCATCATCATCATGGTCTTATCATCACCAAGAGGTTCATTGTTCCTGATTAGATTCCTTGGGATTAGGGTTTTGACCTCTGGTCAACCCTAATCAACTGTATTATGCCAATCAGGGTTTTTCAAGGAGAAGGGGTCTTTCATGAGATAGGGATCATTATATGGTTTTATGGAGCTTGTATAAGCTAGGGTTTCATCTTGGAGCCATTTCATCCGGAGATTGAGGCTCAAATTCATCTGTGCATGACCAAGTCATCTGTCAACTGAAAAAGTCAACCAAAAGTCAACTGTTGGATTTGGAGGTGGGAGATGGTTAGAAATACTTCATTCATGTTCAAACAAGTCTCAATTGACATTTCAAACATCAATATTGAAGAAAATAAAGTCAGGACAAAACTTTCCAAAAATAGTAAGTGACCTGTAATTCAAAATTGCCAAAAATGGAAAGGTTTTCTCCTCAAGATTACATCATCAAGAAAGCTTCAAATGAAATTTTGTTGAACATGAAAGTTGTAGATCTTGTTCTCCCATTTCCAAAAAGTCCAAGATCGTGAATTTCTCATGTATGGTTGAAGAGATATGGATCAATCCTTGTCAAGTGAACATTGAACTTCAAAGGAGCATAACTTTCAAACCATAAGTCCAAATCATGTGGCTCTTTTTGCAATATTCTTGTTTTAACTTCTAGTTTCCAAAATTTGCATTACATGGCATGCATTCCATTCACATAAATATATGAAAATTCAACTCATTTTTGGAGGGAAAAATTCAAGTTCAAAATTGGTGAGTTATTTGCACATGCTACTATCACCATTGGTCTTAAAACATTATTTTGAGTGAAATCAAGGCCAAAAACGTGCACTATTCACATGCCATGTCCATGCATAAGGAAAAGTTCAATTTTGCACTTACACTCTAAATTCCCTAATTTTCATTAGCATTTGGTTAAGCATGATTAGGACTTGATTAGGAGGGACTATAAATGCCTAACCCTAACAGAATTTCATAACAACACTTCACAAATCTTAGATCTAGAATTTTTGATCAAATTTTTCTCTCATTTTTTTCTCTCAATTTCTCCAAATCGAAGCACAAATCCTTGCCTCATTCATCATCTAGTATCATTACTGAGCAAGATGCAAGCAAGAACCACTTGAATTCGTGCAGTTTGGAAGCATACATGAAGCTTGAGCAACAATGGTGAATTTCAAATTTTGTAGATTCGAGCTCAATTGAACATCAAGACTTCTTCCAATCCACTCCACAAGCTTGCTAGAGGAAGATTGAAGCATAGCCAGGCCAAGAACACGTGATTTCATCAAGCTGTTCTTCAAGAGGTCATTTTTTCGACCTCTTTAATTCATGAAGTTATTATGTGAATCTTGTAGATCTCTTTGATGTGATCATTCTGAGCTTTAAATCGCCAAAAACCATGCCATATTGAGTGAGTTTCGATGATTGGAAGTTTGATGCATGAACTTTAATTTACTCGATTTGATCATGTTTTGGTGTTATATGCTTAGTTATTAGTGGATTTAGGATGTATGTTGAAAGATCTACCAATTCATGTGATCAATTTCAAAAACTGGAAAATGTGTTCATGATGTTCTTCATTGATGGTACTGTTCATCGCGTTTTCTTGAAGAAGATGGTGCAGGTGTTTAGGCCACGATTTTTACCACAAGAAACTGTTCCCTTAGAGGCGCGCTAGGGTTGCATTCCCATTGGTTGCATGAAAATGCCATGCAAGCGCGCCACTTGCAGTTTGAAAACGCGCCTGGTTCGATTCCAGGCGGTGTCTTGTTTTTTTCAAAGGCCATGCATTATTTGTTTCCACTCCATGTCATGTTCATATGTGCTCCTTCATGTTTTTTCATTTTTTTTCTCACTTTGAAAATTCATAACTAAATAAATAATCATCCAAAAAATATGTGGTTTTTTGCATTGTGTCACATTTTTTGTCTAGTTTTTTATGGATATTATTTTGCAAATTGTGCCTGGCTGGATTTAATTTTACCTTAGGGTTTGTGTAGACATGTCATGTTTTGACCTTGCCTTGGTTCTTCATTTGTGAAATGCTCAATTCTTATCCAATATGCTCATGAAATTTTACATGTAGAAACTAGACATCTTGCTGGACATTTTGGTGTTGAGTTTGCATTTTTATCATTCATCATTGCTGAGTTATGATTTTTCTAAGTTAGGTGTGACAATTTGTGTCACACCTTGTGATGTCCAATTTGATTGATGCATTTACCATTCCAAATAAATTCCAAATGCTCTGATTTTTTGTATGGTGATTGATATGCATGTTATGGATGTTCATGATTTTTTGTGGAATTTTTGGAATCATTTCTGATTTGATTGAGATTTTTCATTCTGGATGATCATTTGTGAACTTTTGAATAGCATTGATTTTCATTTGTTTGTGAAATGATGGTTGTTTATCCAATGGATGTGAAATTTTGCACATTGTTTCTAGACATATTGAAGTTTGTTGTGGCTTTGGTTTGAGGTCTTTATCATGTTGCATTTCTGTTTTAGGCTTGTTCTAAGTTGATGCACCAAATTATGTCCCATTTGAGCTTGTTTGTGCTTACCTTGACTTGATGAATTTGATTACCATGCCTAATCATGTCCAATTTCCCTAATTTTTTGCGTGTTGATCATGTTATATGTTCTGTTTACCCATGATTTTTTCCAAAATTAATCGAAGCATTTTTGAATTAATGTGCATTTGTTCATGTTGTTGTCACAATGTGGTTACAATGTGCATACCTTGCCATATTTGGTTCATGAAATGAAATTGGTAATTGATATTGATGTGGGATTTTTTGGATGATGTTCTTAATTGATTGAAGTTGATTCATGTCAATTTTCATGTTCTGTTTTGAATTTTTTCTCCATCTTTGACCCTAGGCCTTGACCTATTGGTTTGTCTCATCTTTGAGCTTTGATTTCAGGTTGAACATCCAGGTTATATGGTTCATGATGCAACCTCACTTGAGCATTTGATGCTTGCTTTTGACTACTAACATTGTGTGTTTTGTAGGATTGCTAACTCATTTGAGTTTGACTTGTGGCTTATGCCTTTGCTCATTGGGTTTGACTGTTGATATTGATGTTGTCTGTTTGTCTGTACAATTTAACTGACTTGTGTGATGTTTCAACAGGTACGTAAGTTGCTTAAGTTCAATTTGAACTTGCTTTTGCTTGGTTGCTTAACCACCTAGGTATAACTCTCTGACTTCATGTAGTCTGGAAGACCTGTCCTGTTACTTGGGCAGGCACCTGTCTGAAGCCCTCCTTAAGAGGCAATGCTTGTGATTGTTTATTTTTGTGCCAAGCAGGAAAAGTCCTTTGATAAGGCAATTGGCAGATAGAAGAGATGTGCAATCCATCTCCTGCTATTCAGTGTGTCTTCCATTTTGCTCACACACCTTGTGTTGATGTATTGTGGATATTAACCCAAGATCTTTGTTGAGTCAGTCATATGTGGAGAAGAGTTCCAACTTTCTGAACTCCCAGACTTTCATTTGTCTGAAGCTCTCCCAGGCCAGGGATAAGAGTTGTGAAGTCTGATCTTCACTTCCCATTTCATCTGCTTCACCCTAACTCTCAATGTTAGGGTTAAGAGCTAACATCACCCGATTCCAGTTGGCTTGTGTTTCACAGCCCAGCCTTGTGTGAGCCCACTTTGTTTGTATATAGTGTGTGCTAATTGTGTGTATGTTTGCTTTGCCTGTTTAGGATAGCTTGCTGCCTGTGCAAGTTAGGTGGAAACCTCAACTTAGGACCATGGTGGATTACATGATAACTATTAGGCTCGAGTCAGTCTCCCTTTTAGTTTGTCACTTCCCAGTCTCTGGTTAGGAGAAAGTTTCTCCCCTGTTAAGGGGAACTAAGTTGCCCTGATCCTCATACCATATGAGGTACGTAGGCAGGAGGTCGTACGAGATCTCTCCGGGCACCCTTTTTTCTTTTTGTGTGTGTTTGCTTGACAGTTATTAGGCTCGAGTTCCCGACTCCCTATTAACTTGGTTGTGTGTTAACCTTCTTGTGTGTGTTAGGAGATGGATATAAGTCCAGTGATTGGCATTCTGTATCCTATTGTTGTGTGCTTGGAGTCCGATATAAGTCCAGCGATTGGCATTTGGTTTCCAGTGTGGGTTATTGGTTCGGAGTCTGATGTAAGTCCAGTGATTGGCATTCGGTTTCCATGTTTGCCTGTTTGTGTTTTGTTTTGTTTGGCGTGCGTGAGCCGAACTACGGTAGCTCTGATTCTCATTCCAGATGAGATACATAGGCATAGGATGCGATATCCTATCAAGCACGTTTCCCCTTGTCCCGAACTACGTTGACTCTGATGTTTGTTTCTGACAAACTACGTAGGACCAGGATGCGATATCCTGTCGAGTTACCTTCCTCCGTCTCCCTTCCTGTGCTTTGTTCCGGTGTGTGCGTGCATTCTTTGAGCAGTTTCTTTTAGCAACCTTATCCTATCTTTTTGAGCGTGGATCCCGTCAAGTACGACGGATGCGTAGGGGTGCTAATACCTTCCCTTTGCATAACCGACTCCCGATCCCATCTCTCTTTGGTCGCGAGACCATGTCTTTTCCAGGTTTACTTCGAGCGTTTCCTTTCCCTCTTTGGGATAAATAACGCACGGTGGCGGCTCTGTTTGTTTTTCTTTTAGCCCGCCGGTTGTTTTTCGCGGATGCGACACTTTGTCACACAAGGCATGACTTAGCATACAGTGTATGCATGGTGAGTAGGTTCATGCAGAAGCCAAAGGTATCACATCTAGCAGCGACGAAGAGGATACTAAGGTATCTGAAAGGAACTCTCGACTATGGCATTTTGTTTCTTGCAACTGATGAAGGAAAAGAATGCAAATTAGTGGGATACATCGACTCAAGTTGGTGTAGTGATGTTGAGGATCGAATATCCATAGTTGGTTATGTGTTTATGCTAGGTGGTGCACCAGTTGCTTGGAGTTCGAGAAAAGAGCCAATAGTGGCATTATCATCATGTGAAGCAGAATACATGGTTGTTTCTCTTTGTGCATGTCAAGCAACGTGGATGGTGAATCTGGTCGAAGAGATAACAACGAAGAGTCATGGAACAATTACCATGAAGATCGACAACATGCCAGCTTTCAATCTGGAGAAGAATCCGATAGCACATGGTGAAACAAGCCCATCGAAATGAGGTTTCATTATCTTAGAGAGCAGGTAGCAGATGGGAAGATGAAATTGGAACACTGCAGAACTAAGAATCAGATTGCAGACATCATGACAAAGGGAGTACAAATCGAAGTGTTCAGAAGGCTAAGAGCTATGATGAATGTATATAGCTTAGACTCAATGAATTAGGAGGTATGTTGAATTTTAATTCCTTGTGTCGAAACAGGTTGCTCGACAGAGCAAGGAAGTGTCCAACCACCTAGTGTGTTAAGTAGTGTTAGTTATTTTGGGCTTTTAAAATTTTGGGTTTTTATAGTTTTGGGCTTTGGATTGAGGTCCAAGTTAACCTAAATCTATAAATAGAGGGAGCAACCCTTATTTTCATATAGAGGGGAATAGAGTATTCATAACATTGTATTCACAGTATTTTGCAGTTGCAAAGTGAATAAGAAGTTTTCCATAGTTTGTGGGCAGAGAGAAATTCTACATAATTTAATTCTTTTTCTCCTTCATCGTTCTATACACTCTTTCTTTCTCCATTGTTCTTATATTTTCATTGCTATTGTATGGGTAATAACAATCTGGTTCATCAAGATTGATTGAAATTCTCCATAGGTTTTAGGGGTTTTCCAACACATTCGACTGGAGGATACAAGTTATTCGACCCAGTGAACAAGCAAGTGGTGATCAACATGGACGTGATCATAAATGAGCTTAAGGAATGGGATTGGACTGAGAATGTTAAGAAGCATTCAGTGAGAATCTTATGTGATGAACCAGTTGAAGGAGAAGAGCGATCCAAAACGCAGCGGAATTTAAAAAAAAATCTCCTTTAGTGATCCTTACGAATGGGCATGATTAGTGATAGAATCGTTACCTCTTGTGGCAAATGAAACCTTTGATGCAGATCTACAGAGCGATCACGAACATTGAATGGTGACAACGCCTCTACTCAGTCCACACAAATGGATTCCTTCAATCTCAGTGCTAGCTGCTACGAATGAAGGCTTTGAGTGTGTGTGTGTGTGTGTGTGTGTGTGTGTGTGTGTGTGAGAGAGAGAGAGAGAGAGAGAGAGAGAGACAAAATTGCAACTGCACAAGTGCTTTTGCACAAGGGTTCTATTTATAGAACCACTTGTGTGGGTTGCAAGCTAAAAAGCCCACTTAAGTGTATGTGGCCCATATCTTATAATATGTCAAAATCACTTAAGCGCGTGGTACCTTACCATATTTCATATTCTACTTAAGTACACCGTACCTTACAATGTTCTACAATTCACTTAAGTGCACTGTACCTTACGGTGTTCCTTAGTTACTCTATCTTTCATTAATCCGTCCTTTTGTGTGTGACCCTGTAGGTTTTCGTGGCATTGAAAATTATATTAAATAACGTATTTAACATAATAAACAGTGAGCGGTATCTAGCAACACATCACTGCTACCCAGGACACGAAAATGTCATGTGATATGACAAATCCTTTTGTGATAATAGTTATGTGTACAATTACCCTTTTGCCCTTATGTCTATATTGAACACAAGGCATAGACCGTGTCATCCTTGTCCAGTTTAATATTGGGCTCGTAGACATTTATCTTGTTACGCAGGATGGGAAAATTCCATCTAGGTCACTCATGTCCCTCAGCATGCTTCGTGGAGTACCCATCAACTATCTTTATGGTCATCCAGTTACGGACAATGTTTGATCAACAATAAGGCACTCAACTCTACATCTAGGGTACATAGTGATTTTAGGTCAAAGGGTGGTATACACCATTATCACCATGAGAATAACTTATGACACTTAGCATAACATTTTGTATAGTATTCTCATAGCGGGTCAATCCAGTATAAATATTACTCTCAATATTCATACTTATGTTTAAGACTTGATAACTCCTTATCCATGATCCATGAGATGTGATCATCAGTCTATATACATAATAGTCTTAATGCTTTAATATTATTCCACTTCATAACAACGCTCAACTACGGATACTTTAAGAATAGTGTCCTTATGTTTAATGGGATCTCATGATTAAGTCACACTTGGTACATTAAACGGACTAGCTATTTTAGGGACTTTATTAAACAAACATAATAAAGAAAAAGTCTTTTAATAATAATAAATAATTCGATACAAGTACCAAAAGTATTGGCCTCTAGGGCTTACACCAACAATCTCCCACTAGCACTGGAGCCAATCAGGCATACCTCTAATGCCAATAGATCTAGTATGGCCATCATGCTTCTGCTGCGCAAGAGGCTTTGTCAGTGGGTCAGCAATATTGTCAAGTGTAGGTACTCAGCATATTTTCACATCTCCTCTATCTATTATCTCTCGAATGATGTGATAACTCCTAAGTATGTGTTTGGATCATTGGTGAGATCTAGGCTCCTTAGCTTGTGCGATAGCACCATTGTTATCACAATAGAGACCAATGGTATCCACAATGCTAGGAACTATGCCAATTTCACTAATGAACTTTTTGATCCAAACAGCTTCCTTTGCTGCACTTGAGGCAACAATATACTCGGCCTCAGTTGTAGAATCAACAACTGTATCTTGCTTTGAACTTTTCTAGCTCACAACGCCATCGTTTAAGCAAAACACATAACCAGGTTGCAATCCAAAGTCATGCTTATCTGTCTGGAAGCTAGCATCGGTGTATCCAATTACATCAAGCTCTTCCTGACCTCCATATATCAAGAATGAGTCCTTAGTCCTTCTCAATTACTTAAGGATATTCTTGACAGCTACCCAGTGAGCATCACCGGGATCAAATTGGTACTTACTCTTTGTACTTAAAGCATACGAGACATTTGGTCGAGTACATAACATGGCATGCATGATAAATCCTATTGCAGATGCATATGGAATCTTATTAATACAATCCCTTTCTTCCTTAGTTGAAGGGTGTCGCATCCGCGAAAAACAACCGGCGGGCTAAAACAAAACAACACAGAGCCGCCACCGTGCGTTATTTATCCCAAAGGTAGGAAAGGAAACGCTAGAAGTAAACCTGGAAAGGAAATGGTCTTACGACCGGAGATTACAGGGTACGGGAGTCGGTTACGCAAGGGGAAGGTATTAGCACCCCTCACGTCCGTCGTACTTGACGGGATCCACGCTAAAAAAGATAGGATAAGGTTGCTAAAAGAAACTGCTCAAAGAATGCACACACACACACACTGGGACAAAACAGGTGGAAGACGGAAGAAGGTAACTCGGCAGGATATCGCATCCTGGTCCTACGTAGTTTGTCAGGAACAAACATCAGAGTCAACATAGTTCGGGACAAGGGGAAACATGCTCGATAGGATATCGCATCCTATGCCTATGTATCTCATCTGGAATGAGAATCAGAGCTACCGTAGTTCGGCTCACGCACGCCAAACAAAACACAAACCCAAACAGGCAAACATGGAAACCGAATGCCAATCGCTGGACTTACATCAGACTCCGAACCAATAAACCCACACTGGAAACCAAATGCCAATTGCTGGACTTATATCGGACTCCAAGCACATAATAATAGGATACGAAATGCCAATCGTTGGTCTTATATCCATCTCCTAACACACACAAGAAGGAAACAAACAAACAAGTTAATAGGGAGTCTGGAACTCGAGCCTAATAACTGTCAAGCAAACACACACAAAAATAAAAAGGGTGCCCGGAGAGATCTTGTACGACCTCCTGCCTACGTACTTCAACTGATCAACACTCAACAGCCCGATTCTGCTCTCCTCGGAGATTGCATTCACCCCCATCTGGCCATGCGCGGGCATGGGATTAGCATTCACATTGGGAAATGGAGCAAACTTGATTGCCTTAGAATCCACCAGGTCTTGAACCACATGCTTAAAAGCTTTACAGTTCTCTACGTTATGCCCAGGTGCACCTGAATGAAATTCACATTTGGCGTTCTCGTCAAAACTGGCTGGCCTCTGATCAGGTCTCAAAGGTGCCAGAGTTCTCAATTGTACCAACCCCAAATCCTTCAGCTTTTTCAACAGGAATGAATATGTCACAGGTGGCCTATCAAACTGACGATCATTTATTCGCCCTCTGACTTGATACCCGGTCCTCTGCGGTCTCTGCTGAAACGGTTGTCATTGTTGTTGCGGTTGTTGCTGTTGTTGTTGTGCAGGCTGATTATCAGCAGGAATAGTTACCGCAGCAGTGTGCTGGTAGTAACGCTCCCTACTCTGTCCTCTTTGGGTATATACGGCACTAGTATCACCCTCTTTCTTCCTCTGGCCGTTTCCAAAGGGCTTCTTCGATCCTGATGACGAAGCATTACCACCCTGGATTTTCCCCAGCTTCAACCAACTCTCAATCCTTTCACCGACCACCACAATATCGGCGAAGTTGGTGACCGGACATCCGACCATCCTCTCAGCAAATGCCCCCTGAAGGGTACCCATGAACAAGTCAGACATCTCCCTATCCACCAGTGGAGGTTGAACTCTGGCAGCCAACTCCCTCCACCTCTGCGCATACTCTTTAAACCCTTCATTAGGCTTATGAGACATACCCTGCAGCTGGGTACGACTAGGAGCCATATCAGCATTGAACTGGTATTGTTTAAAGAAGGCATCGCCAAGATCCTGCCAGCTCTTGATGGCAGAAGACTTCAGCTTGGTGTACCACTCCAAGGATCCTCCGGACAGACTGTCCTGAAAGAAGTACATCCACAGCTTCTGGTCCATCGTATAGGCAGAAATCTTGCGGACGAAAGCTTGAAGGTGAGTTTCCGGGCAGGAACTCCCATTGTATTTATCAAATGCGGGCGCCTTGAACTTCTGTGGGATCACAATCCCCTCAACCAGCCCCATATTTGACATATTCACAACCCCGGGAGTGGCATAGCTCTCGAGAGCTCTGATCTTCTCTGCCAGCAACTGTATCTCTTTGTTGGGTGGCTGGACACCGTATTGACCAAACGGATCATTATGCATGGAGAATTGATCTGCTTCCCTGTCTTCCTCTCTATCATCATCAGCCCAAAGAACGGAGGGAACAGACTATCCTTCATATTATGACCCATCTGACCGGGCCCACCACCTGTGGCAGCACCAAAACCACTGGCATTATTATTTACTACACCCACAGTTGTCCTCTTTCCACCTTCCCTAGAACCACCAAGCCCCTGGTTGGAGACACCATCCAGATTAACACCACTATTGGCAGCTGAAGCCCGCTCGAGCTTCTCTACTTTATCAGCAAGTGCTTTTTGGCCCACAGCAAACCCTTGCATGATGTTAATCAGCTCGTTCATCTTCTCTTTCAGCTCGAGAACGTCTGTGTTGGGGAGATCCATCAGCCTAGGTGTATTTCGTTTGGTGAAATATCTGTGAGGACGTATTGAGTGCAAAGGTACAACTCTACGAGCACGAGCGATGATTCCTGTAACAATCAAGCACATTAGCAACTGACACCTGCAAAATAAAAACAAGTTATTATGATCTATGCATGAATGCAACGTCTATCCACATGAGGAACACTCTGTCTTTCGATCCTGGCTTCATCGAGACAGATAATAATCCGGCGGCAATATTCTGACATTCATCGAATGATTTCATCATACAGATCAGAGATATATGATTTAGCAAAGTACCACCCAACCATGTGTGTGCTATGTGAGAACATACAAGAAAGCAAATAAAGCTCGAATATCGATCACTGAATGAAAATTACCATTGCATATCAAAAGTGCACAATCAGTGCGAGAGTCATACACCAAGTCTTGATACAAATCAAATACAATTCTCCAGAACCAGGTAGAAAATACAAGCAAGTGAATTCCGTCAACAGGCCTGACGGTAATCCCGCACAAATAAGAAAGGTCTAGTCTGACGAAGGTCCCACAAAAGGCCCTACATCATCAACCATCTTGGCAAACTCTGTGGCGAACCTGAGCTCGGTGTTCTCCTGCTGCAATCTCCCCACCTCCTTCTGGTGAATCTTCATCTGTCTGAAGTAATGATCTCTCTCGGCAATATAATGATCTCTCTCAGCAATGATCTTTATGTTCTCTGCTTCTTTAGTCTTCAATTTTGCTTCCCATTCGGCGACGAGACTTCTGACTCTGTCTTACCTCTGATCCCTCACGAGGATTTGCCTCCTCTTCTCATCTTCAACGACCTTTGAAGCTCTGGCTAGCTTCTCCTTAGTGATGTCGTGCTCCCTGGTGGACGACTCCAAAGCTTGGCTGACCTTGCCATAGTAAGCGGTATCCATCTCAAAGCGCTTCACCACAAGAGCATGTCGCTTATCCTGATCTTCCATCCTTACTCTGATCTCTTGATTAGACATCTGAATCCGAGCAACACTTATCTCCAATTCAGTCTTCTCCACTTGCAACTGATCTCTGGCTTTCTTCATCTCGAGGAATTCTTCCATACTGACAGAAGAACATGGCCCCTCAATCAAAGGACACCAAGGATCACCTCCCGGAAACGGTAGATGTGTGATCTCTATCCTCTTCCTAAGCCAATCATCAAATGGAGGAAAAGATATGCTGTTAACCTTGCCAAAAGGAACCTTGCCCTTCCTCTGAATGTTACGCCATGCTCCAGACACTTGCCTCAACTTGGCCTGATTACCCTCAGTTGGGAAGTAGAAAGACTCCTGAATCTCACACTCAAGAGGAGGAACCTCCATAGCAAACCCCATTTGTCTCCTAAGAAGCGTTGGATTGTAATTAATGCAACCCTGAACTCCTATAAGAGGCACATTGGGAAAGCTCCCACAGCTATATATGAAATCTCGCCCAGCCATACCGTTATGAGTCCAAGCTATATCAGTGGCTCGCAAACCCATCAACCTGACTGACCACTTGACCGTAGGATCAAGAGAAGCAAAAGCACCTCGGGAAGGCAAATACCCCATGAACCATTTGTGCAATAGCTGAGCACAACATCGAATCAATCCACCACGCCGTTTCTCATTCCTGTTATGAACCGAGTAATAGACATCTCCAACCAGAGTAGGAATGGGATTCCTCTGTATAAACAATCTGATAGCATTAATGTCCACGAAGCTCTTCTGATTAGGAAACAGGATGGTCCCATAAATGCTCATAGCAATCATAGCACAAACGGTCTTCCAATTACCCACAGCAGCATGTTCCTTGGCTTTAGCCTCCAAGAAACTCAAATGAAAACCGGGAACCTTTCCCTTCTCCTTCAAACCCCCCTTGGTCACCTCCGGGCTCAAATAAAGAGCACGAGAAATCTCAGCGATGTCAGGCTCTCCCCTAGTGGCACAGAAAGGAATCTGATCTCGGATCTGAATACCCAGGATGCTGGCATAGTCTTCCATCAAGGGTCCCAACAAGTAATCCAGGAACACAAAACACCTCAAACTCGGGTCATAAAACTGGAGAAGAGTATGAATGGCGCTCCTGTCACTGTTTGTGAGCCTGAAAACTGGCCTCAGAATACCACCGTATGCCTCTCGGAACATCCCCACATGGTCAGGGGTAATCAATGTTATCATATCTCTCAGCACACTGATCTTTGGGTCAAAGAAACTGTAGACAACATCATCATTCAAATAGGCCAGTCTCTCAACCAGGATCTCGATCGAAAATGTCCCTGCATATGTGTCGCATCCGCGAAAAACAACCGGCGGGCTAAAACAAAACAACGCAGAGCCGCCACCGTGCATTATTTATCCCAAAAGAGGGAAAGGAAACGCTCGAAGTAAACCTGGAAAAGACATGGCCTCGCGACCAAAGAGAATGGGATCGGGAGTCGGTTACGCAAGGGGTGAAGGTGAGAAAAACAAGAAAGGGGGGGGGGTTTGAATTGTTTGGAAAAATAAGCGCTTTTCAAAATGAAAATCACACAAGGATTTTATACTGGTTCGCTTATAACACAAAGCTACTCCAGTCCACCCGGCCGAGGTGATTTCGCCTTCAACAAGGACTTAATCCACTAATCTTGAAAGATTACAAACAACGTCTAAGATAAAAAATCTCTTAGCCCTCTCAAGTATACAGACTACACAGAGTCACTTGAGGAAATCAACAAACAATAGAAGAAAGATTTATGTAATCTAGAGTGCTTCTAAGAAAGCAAATATTACAAAGTAAGAACAAAATGATTCACGTTATAAGCAAAAGCTTCGTGAAGATTTAGAGAGCAAGAATGTTTTTCTTGAGTGTTTGATGTTTCAGTATAGTTTTGGCTTGTTGGCTTATTTTCTTGTTAGCTTCTTCAAGGTTGATTGCAGCCTATTTATATATCAGTTGAAGTAGTAGTTGAAACTGGTGGATATTGAG
This sequence comes from Lathyrus oleraceus, assembly GCF_024323335.1. Classification (NCBI taxonomy): domain Eukaryota; kingdom Viridiplantae; phylum Streptophyta; class Magnoliopsida; order Fabales; family Fabaceae; genus Lathyrus; species Lathyrus oleraceus. The sequence goes on from NW_026112426.1 coordinate 30,080, forward strand.
ATGAAGTTACGCCATCACATAAATAGCTTCTGCAGGATGACTTTTTCTTCTTGAAATGACTACTTACCACAAGTAGTATTTTCTTTATTGAAATTGGAGATTAACGTCTCTTTCTCTATTAGGAAATCCATTTGCAAATCTTTTCTTGACTTAAACGTTACTCTTCCATGATTAGCAATTCCATGCTCAGAGTATTTGTGTTTCTGGAGAATCTTGGAATCTTGCTTCTGATGTTGATCTCTTGTGAGTTCTGATAGTTTCTTCAGATAGCGCTGAGAACTTCTGGAGTTTAGCATACGTTGTTCAGAGTCAGAACTTCTAGAGTTCACTTCTTGTTCAGATGCTTCTGATACTTTGATGTTTTGCTCAGAGTTAGAACTTCTTGAGCGTGTTTCCACTTCAGATGCTTCTGATAATTTGATAATTTTGTATCTGATCTGCTTCTGTATCTGATGACATCATCAGATTTCTTCCTTCTTTCTTTAGAACCCTGCACACTTAGAAACTTTTTGTTAGGGTGCCATTTTTGGTTTCATCCTTTGTTATCATCAAAATCAAGGAATCTGTTGTAGAACAATTTTTGTTCTTACAATCTCCCCCTTTTTGATGATGACAAAACAAACTTAATTAGCAGATGAAACATGAATAATATTAGATCAGATAGACAGAAGCTCCCCTTGAGATAGTGCTAGGGAGTTCAGAAGTTCTTACCAGAGCTTCTAAGTAAAGAGGTTTCTTGATATCTTCTGCAATTTCTTAAGTCCAGGTTAGATAAGTTTATTTTTAAGAAAAATATGTTTGCAGAATGCTTAAGGAAGTTAGACAATATTTTCATCAGAGCTATTAATTACTTCTCCCCCTTTTTGTCAGAATCAAAAAGACATAGTAAAAAATAGGTAAAGAGAAAAACTTGAATTCATATAAAAGCACAAAGGCAACAAGAAAACATCAGATTCAGAGAAAATAAAAACAACAGGCAAGCAAAAATAAATCCTAAGTGCCTAAGGGTTCGGAGGCGGAGACATTCTCTGAAGCAACATAGCAAGCATGTTCTGGATGTTGTCGTTGACAGTATCTTGCTTGTCCATTCTGGCCCGAAGTTCATTCTGATCTTGCTTAAGTTCTTTCAGAGTCTGAAGAACCATAGGAATCACAGAAGAAGACTCCCCCTGAGTCAGAGCCTGCTGTGCTTTAGCTTCTGCAGCAGCTTGTGCTTCTGCATCCGCCAGAGCCTTAGCTTCAGCTTCCTTTTCCCTTAGGATTTCAGCTTGTCGAGCTTTTTCTTCTTCTTCCAACCTTCTAGCTTCTTCTGCTTCTCGCGCAATTCTCTCTTCCTCTAGCCTTCTGGCTTCAGCCTCTCTGGCAAGTCTCTCCTGGAGTCTAGCCTTAGCATCTCTGATGTAGCCATTTCTGACTTGTTCAGAGATGTTCTTCAGTATAAAAGACTCAGAGGTCATCCAGCCAATGACTCTGTTCCAGTGTGTCCTTACAGATTTAGGATCATCACTGATTTCAGAGTTAGTGGTCAGAGACATGACCTTTTGTACTGAAGCTTCTGCTACCTGCATGATGGCTTCCTCAAGGGTAGGTGTAGAAAGTTCAGGTTCAGGTTCAGGTTCAGAGGTATGAGGTGGAGAGTTTGGAGGGCTGAGATTTAATGTGTGAGGTTCAGATTCTGATTCAGGTTGAGGTTCAGATTCTGCTTCTGGTTGAGGTTCAGATCTTTGGGGTGAAGCGTAAAGAGGGTTTAAATCTAAGGGTTCAGTTTCAGCTTCAGGTGCAGCGGAGATGTTTGGTGGGGTGATATCAGAGGTGTGGGGGTCAGAGGGTAAAGTTTCAGAAGGTATGGTGGTTGTTTGTTGTGGTGGAGGTGAAGTTGCTTCAGATTGTGTTTGTGTTTGTTGTTGTGAAGCAAGTCTATGAGCATAAATTGTGGCTATGGTTGGGGAATCAGGGTCAGAATATTCTTGGTCAGAGGAGATAGAAACATATGGGGGTGATTCTGGTTCTGAGGATGATGAAGAGGAAGTGCTTTGGTGGGTTTGTTTAGGTTCAGAGGGAGGTATGAATGTACGGGCTACATTTAAAACTGGTGAAGGTTGTGAAGTTCTGGTGGTTGAAGGTGGAATTTCAGAAGTTGTATAGATGGGTTGTGAAGGGAGAGGATTAGAAGAAGCCATCAGAGGATTAGAGGTAACAGGAGGAACAGACATACCAGAAGAACTGTTCAGAGGTGCTGAAGATCTGCTTCCAGAAGCTTCTCCAGTTCTGGCCTTCTTTGCCTGTGAAGCTATCTTCTTCTCAGATAGACCTCTTTTGTATCTGACGAAGTCTTCTTCTGAATCCAGACAGTCGTCGAGACTGAAATCAGATATGTCAACACCATCATCCAGCAGACGCTGAAGATAGATAGCAACAGCATCTCTGGGTTCATTCTTGAAGAACCTTGCAAGACCATGGGGCAGCTTCCTCTGATCTTTCAAAGAATCCCAGGAGGTATCCAGAGTGGGTTTGACTTGAATCTTCTTGATAATTCCCATACTCTTGAGATTCCTGGCGTTCAGAGGCTTCCCAACATCTATTGCCAGATCATCCATCAGTTTGGTCTTTTCCAGATGATCAACCAGTCCATTCTCAATGAAGACATCAGATAGCAATCTTCCCAGAGGGATGTAGGATCTGGGCTTCATATTGTTTCTGGTTTCTCTGACAAAATCTCTCAGATATCTGAATAGAAGCGCAGGAAGGCAAATCTTCACACCCTTCTGAATACAATACAGAATGCATTTTTGGTCTGCATTGATGTAGTCAGAGGAGTTAGAGGCTGGACGGTGGTGAATGGTTCCCAGAATAATCTTCAGCCACACTCTGAGGTTCTGGTGCAGCTCTTTGTTCTTTGAAGGATTTCCTTCAGTGTTGGGTTTGAAGATTGTTGGATTGATTATCTCAGTAATGCGCTTTGACCTAGGAGGGATGTTGTAAATCCTTTTACCTCCAGCTCTTTCCATGTTCAGCAAAGAGGCAATTGACCCTTCAGTAATAACAATCTTTACCCCCAGAACATATGAGACGATGAAGTGGTCATCTGCATCTGCAAATCTCCAGAACTCCTTGATTAGAAGAGGGTAAATAGGACCATAAAGCCTTTGGAAATAGTTTTCCCATCCTTGTTTACGAAGATCTTCAGTAAGATCAACGCCATTTCTCTTCAAGTTGTCGAAATCTACCAGCGATTCACACAACACATCCAAACCTTCAAAAGGGGTTGAAAGGTTAACATGGCGTTCACGGTCAAGAACATGAGGTTCTTTGTAAACAGGGGTGATAGAAACGCCTGTAACCGTTGGAGTTTGAGTGTTTGAGGTTTGAGCAGTAGAACTTGATTCCATCTGTTGAGAGAAGTTAAACACTTCTTGTTGTTGAGCATCCATGGTGAAGAAGAAGATGAAGATTGATGAAGATTTTTCAGAGAATGCTTCAGAGAGGTTTAGGGTTTTAGAGAGGGTTTGAGAGTGAGTGAGAGTGATAAGTGTGAAATGTGAGAAAAGTGTTTATATACTCTAAGTAAAACACATGCAAAATGACACATCATTCAGCGTTAGCACACGAAACAAGTTAGCACGCTTGGGGGAGAAATGATTACAGCTAATTAATGAATGTCTAATCCCAACAGTACGCACACTGCTCAAGGAGATTTCAAACGTCTGTCCTTTGAATTTCTATTGACAGCTGTCTAGAAGTTCTAGGGTTTAGACGCTAAGTACTCCACGTGTTGATGTATCTGATCTTCAGGAATACCAAAGGATTGGTTCCTGGAGATTTCTAACTCAGATATCTCCTTAACTTGGTAGAAGTATCAGAGTCAGAGGCAGAAGTACATTTGTTTACATCAGATTCACATTTTACATTTCCAGAGGCACAATTTATTCAGGACAATTTTGAATGTTCAGATTTTCTAAGATAAAAAGAAATCTATCTTCAGCTAGAGGCTTAGTAAAGATATCTGCCCATTGATGATCTGTATCAATGAACTTCAATGTTACTATCCCTTTCTGAACATAGTCTCTGATAAAATATTGTTTTATTTCTATGTGTTTGGCTCTGGAATGTAGAATAGGATTCTTACTTAAACAAATAGCAGCAGTATTATCACAAAAGATAGGAATGTTACTCTCAAAGATTTGCAGATCTTCTAACTGATGCTTCATCCAGAGCATCTGAGTTGTGCACAGTGATGCTGAATGTATTCTGCTTCTGCAGTTGATAGAGCGATTGTTGACTGTCTTTTGCTAGCCCAGGATATCAGATTGTTTCCCAGAAGCTGGCAATTTCCAGAAGTGCTTTTTCGTTCTATTCTATCTCCTGCATAATCTGCATCACAATAACCCGAGAGTCTATACTCTGATGTTTTCTCATACATCAGGCCCAGGTTAGGAGTTCCTTTCAGATACTTAAGAATTCTCTTAACTGCTGTTAAATGAGATTCTCTAGGATCTGATTGGAATCTGGCACAAAGACAGACACTAAAGAGAATATCAGGACGAGTAGCAGTCAGATAGAGAAGAGAGCCTATCATACCTCGATAGAGCTTCTGACAAACCTTGTTGCTTACCTCTTCCTTTTCTAGAATGCAAGTTGGATGCATGGGAGTTTTTGCAGAGTTGCATTCAGTCATGTCAAACTTCTTCAGAACATCTTTAATGTATTTACTTTGATGAACGTACGTGACTTCTGAAGTTTGATTAATTTGAATTCCCAGAAAGAACTTTAGTTCTTGCATTAAACTCATTTCAAATTCTGCCTGCATTAACTCAGAAAATTCTTGGCAAACAGAGATATTAGCAGATCCAAAAATAATGTCATCAACGTAAATCTGGCATATCATGAGATCATTATTAAGGTTTTTACAGAAGAGTGTAGAATCAACTTTCCCTCTGATAAAATTTTGTTCCAGAAGAAAATTGCTTAAACGTTCATACCAAGCTCTGGGAGCTTGTTTAAGTCCATATAAAGATTTTTTAAGTTTGAAAACATGTTCTGGAAAATTTGAATTTTCAAAACCCGGAGGTTGATTGACATACACTTCTTCTGAAATATAACCATTAAGAAATGCACTCTTGACATCCATTTGGTATAATTTGATAGAGTGATTAATAGCAAAAGATACAAGAAGACGAATAGATTCTAACCTCGCGACTGGAGCAAAGGTTTCATTATAGTCAATACCTTCTTGTTGACTATAACCTTGAGCTACCAGTCGAGCTTTGTTTCTGACAACTTCTCCTTTCTCGTTCAGCTTGTTCCTGAAAACCCATCTGGTTCCAATGACATGAGTGCCTCTGGGTTTAGGAACAAGATCCCAGACATCATTCTTTGAGAATTGATCTAATTCTTCTTGCATTGCTGAAACCCAGTCGTTATCTTGAAGTGCTTCATCACAAGACATAGGCTCAATCAGAGACACTAGTCCCAGAGGAGTGTCTTCAGAGGTTCTGAAGGTAGATCTGGTTCTGACAGGTTCGTCCTTGTTTCCCAGAATCAAATCTTCAGATACATTGATACGACTTTTAACTTTCTTTGGGATTTCTGGTGATTTAACTTCTTCAGAGTTCTGAGTGACAGTTGCTTCTGGAGTTTTATCAGATTCTACCAGAGTGATCTCAAAATCTGCAAACTTTTCAACTAGCTTTGACTTTTCAGGGTCAAGCTTATCATCAAATCTGACATGAATAGATTCTTCCACAATTTTGGTTTCTGTGTTGTATACTTTGTAGCCTTTAGAGCGTTCTGAGTATCCTAACATAATACCTTTCTGTGCTTTGGAATCAAACTTGTTCAGATGTTCTTTAGTATTTAAGATAAAACAAGAACATCCAAAAGGATGAAAATATGAGATGTTGGGTTTTCTTCCTTTACACAGTTCATAGGGAGTCTTTTCCAGAATAGGTCTTATAGAGATTCTATTCTGAATGTAACACGCTGTATTTACAGCTTCTGCCCAAAAGTGCTTTGCTACATTAGTTTCATTGATCATGGTTCTGGCCATCTCTTGGAGTGTCCTATTCTTCCTCTCTACAACTCCATTTTGTTGTGGAGTTCTAGGGCAGGAGAAATCATGGGATATTCCATTAGAGTCAAATAATTCCTCAAAATCTTTGTTTTCAAATTCTCCACCATGATCACTTCTGACTCTAACAATTTTAGAGTCAAATTCTTTTTGCACTTTGGAACAGAAACTGGTGAATACAGAGTGAGACTCACTCTTGTGCTTTAGGAATTTCACCCATGTCCAGCGGCTATAAACATCAACAATTACTAGTCCATACTTCTTTCCATTGACTGATGCTGTTTTCACAGGACCAAATAAGTCAATGTGAAGAAGTTCCAGAGGTTTAGAGGTAGAAACAACATTTTTCTTTTTAAAAGATGTTTTTGAAAATTTTCCTTTCTGACAAGCTTCACACAGAGCATCTGAAGAAAACTTCAGTTTAGGTAGACCTCTGACTAACTCGAGTTTAGTTAGCTGAGAAAGTTTCCTCATGCTAATGTGGCCCAAGCGTCTATGCCATACCCATTGCTCTTCGTGAACTGACATTAGACATTTAACATTTTGATCTTTTAAATCAGAAAGATTTATTTTATAAATGTTGTTTTTCCTTTTGCCTATGAAAAGGACAGAGCCATCGTTCTGATTAATGGCTTTACATGTTTTTTGATTAAAGATTACATCATAACCGTTATCACTTAATTGACTTATGGATAACAAGTTATGCATTAATCCTTCTACATAAAGGACATCAGATATAGAGGGAAGAGTACCATTACCAATAGTTCCGGAGCCTCTGATCCTTCCTTTTTGATCTCCTCCAAAGCCTACAAATCCAGCGTCTTTAAGTTCCAGACTTTGGAACATAGACTTTCTTCCCGTCATGTGTCGCGAGCATCCAGAGTCCAGGTACCATGACTGGTGTCTGAACTTTGCTGCATAGGATATCTGCAACATAGACAATCTTATCTTTTGGTACCCAGAATCTCTTGGGTCCTTTCAGATTAGTTTTCCCAGAGTTTCTTATAACTTTGGGTTTTCTAGCATTTTTAAATTTTTGTTCTTGTGTGTGTGTATAGTGATATGAAAAGGGAGACTTAAGTTGGTTACTGGTAGAAGTTTTATCTTCCTTAGGATCATACCCAATTCCCTTTTTATTGTTCTGACTTACTCCATAAATCATGGATGCCATAATACTCCTATCTATCCCATTTTTCAGAAATTCTTGAAAGGCTTCTTCATATTGATAAATTATTTTATTTGAAGTTTGTGGTGCTTGAGATAACGCTTCTTCTAATTCTGAGCTTTTTGTTTTTGCTTCATCTCTTTCTAACATTAAAGATTTGATTGTATCTTCTCGTGATAGAATTGTTATCTCAAGTTCACTGCACTCTTCAAATTTTGCTTTAAGACAGCCTTTAATGTTTTTAAACTTTTGTTTTAATTTCTGATAAGAGGTAAGAGTTTCTGACAAACATGATTCTAAGTCAGATCGAGAAAGTTCAGAAAATACCTCTTCAGATTCTTCATCTGAGCTGCTGGATGTGGTAGCCATAAGTGCTACGTTGGCCTGTTCATCAAAGTCAGATTCTGATGATCCAGATTCACTATCATCCCAGGTGGCCATTAATCCTTTCTTTGTTCTGAAAGTATTTTTCTTGAAGCTTTCTTTTCTAGGGTTGTCTTTCTTCAGCTTGGGGCATTCATTTCTGTAATGACCTGTTTCTTTACATTCATAACAGGTAATATCTTTGTTAGCTTTACCTTTTGAAGTTGACTCTGATCGATCCCCTCTGGGTCTTGGTCTTCTGAAGTTGTTGTTCCTCTTTTTCCAGAGTTGCTTGACTCTTCTGGTTAGTAGGGACAACTCTTCTTCATCATCAGAGTCTTCTGGTTCAGAATCGTCAGTATCTTTAGTTTCTGCCTGGAGAGCTTTGGTTCTGTCAGGTTTCCGTCTTTCAGATCTGGACTTCAGCGCTACGGACTTGTTCTTTTTCTGAGGCTCATCCTCCTCTAGTTCTATCTCATGGCTTCTGAGAGAACTAACAAGTTCTTCAAGGCTGATATTGTTCAGATCCTTTGACAGCTTCAGAGCAGTAACCATAGGTCTCCATTTCTTTGGCAGACTTCTGACTATCTTCTTAACATGATCTGCAGTCGTGTATCCCTTGTCTAGCACTTTAAGACCTGCAATAAGAGTTTGAAATCTAGAAAACATAGCCTCTATAGCTTCGTCATCTTCCATTTTGAGGGCTTCATATTTCTGGATAAGCGCCAGAGCCTTCGTCTCCTTGACTTGGGAGTTTCCTTCATGGGTCATCTTCAGAGAGTCAAGTATATCTTTGGCTGTCTCTCTGTTGGTGATCTTTTCATATTCGTTGTATGATATAGCATTTAGAAGTATTGTTCTGGCCTTGTGATGATTTTTGAAGATACGTTTCTGATCTTCTGACATCTTGTTTCTGGGAACTTCAGCTCCATTTTCTAAGACTGGAGGTGTATATCCATCTGTGACAATGTCCCAGAGGTCAGCATCATAACCCAGAAAGAAACTTTCAATTCTATCTTTCCAGTAATCAAATTTCTCTCCATCAAAAACAGGAGGCTTAGCATTGTAAGAATCTCTTTCATTTGAGTGGGCCATTGTTTTTCTCGTACTAGATCTCTCTACACGGTTAAGTGTTTGATTAGAAAATCAATAACAGAGCCGGAGCTCTGATACCAATTGAAGGTGAGAAAAACAAGAAAGGGGGGGGTTTGAATTGTTTGGAAAAATAAGCGCTTTTCAAAATGAAAATCACACAAGGATTTTATACTGGTTCGCTTATAACACAAAGCTACTCCAGTCCACCCGGCCGAGGTGATTTCGCCTTCAACAAGGACTTAATCCACTAATCTTGAAAGATTACAAACAACGTCTAAGATAAAAAATCTCTTAGCCCTCTCAAGTATACAGACTACACAGAGTCACTTGAGGAAATCAACAAACAATAGAAGAAAGATTTATGTAATCTAGAGTGCTTCTAAGAAAGCAAATATTACAAAGTAAGAACAAAATGATTCACGTTATAAGCAAAAGCTTCGTGAAGATTTAGAGAGCAAGAATGTTTTTCTTGAGTGTTTGATGTTTCAGTATAGTTTTGGCTTGTTGGCTTATTTTCTTGTTAGCTTCTTCAAGGTTGATTGCAGCCTATTTATATATCAGTTGAAGTAGTAGTTGAAACTGGTGGATATTGAGATGAAGTTACGCCATCACATAAATAGCTTCTGCAGGATGACTTTTTCTTCTTGAAATGACTACTTACCACAAGTAGTATTTTCTTTATTGAAATTGGAGATTAACGTCTCTTTCTCTATTAGGAAATCCATTTGCAAATCTTTTCTTGACTTAAACGTTACTCTTCCATGATTAGCAATTACATGCTCAGAGTATTTGTGTTTCTGGAGAATCTTGGAATCTTGCTTCTGATGTTGATCTCTTGTGAGTTCTGATAGTTTCTTCAGATAGCGCTGAGAACTTCTGGAGTTTAGCATACGTTGTTCAGAGTCAGAACTTCTAGAGTTCACTTCTTGTTCAGATGCTTCTGATACTTTGCTGTTTTGCTCAGAGTTAGAACTTCTTGAGCGTGTTTCCACTTCAGATGCTTCTGATCATTTGATAATTTTGTATCTGATCTGCTTCTGTATCTGATGACATCATCATATTTCTTCCTTCTTTCTTTAGAATCCTGCACACTTAGAAACTTTTTGTTAGGGTGCCATTTTTGGTTTCATCCTTTGTTATCATCAAAATCAAGGAATCTGTTGTAGAACAATTTTTGTTCTTACAAGGGGAAGGTATTAGCACCCCTCACGTCCGTCGTACTCGACGGGATCCACGCTCTAACAAATAGAATAAGGTTGCTAGAAGAAACACTGCTCAAAGAATACACACACACACACACTAAAACAAAACAGGTGGAAGACGGAAGAAGGTAACTCGGCAGGATATCGCATCCTGGTCCTACGTAGTTTGTCAGAAACAAACATCAGAGTCAACGTAGTTTGGGACAAGGGGAGACGTGCTCGATAGGATATCGCATCCTATGCCTACGTATCTCATCTGGAATAAGAATCAGAGCTACCGTAGTTCGGCTCACGCACGCCAAACACAACAAAACGCACACAGGAAACCGACTGCCAATCGCTGGACTTATGTCAGACTCCACATAAAAATGGCAAACATGGGACCCGAATGCCAATCACTGGACTTATATCAGCGCCCGAACCAAACAAACCCACACTGGAACCCGAATGCCAATCACTGGACTTATATCAGCTTCCAAGCACACAACAACCAAACAAGTTAATAGGGAGTCGGGAACTCGAGCCTAATAACTGTCAAGCACACACACAAAAAACAAAAGGGTGCCCGGAGAGATCTCGTACGACCTCCTGCCTACGTACCTCATCTGGTATGAGGATCAGGGCAACGTAGTTCCCCTTAACAGGGGAGAAACTTTCTCCTAACCAGAGACTGGGAAATGACAAACTAAAAGGGAGACTGACTCGAGCCTAATAGTTATCATGTATTCCACAATGGTCCTAGGTTGAGTTTTCTATCTACTTGCACAGGCAGCAAGCTAATCCTAAACAGGCAAAGCAAAGCATACAAGCTCAAGCAAAACAAAGCAAACATACACAATTAGCACACACTATATACAGACAAAGTGGGCTCACATAAGGGTTAGGCTGCAAAAGCAAGCCAACTGTGTCAGGGTGATGATTTGCTCTTAACCCTAACATTAAGAGTTAGGGTGAAGCAGATGAATGGGAAGTGAGGATGAGACCTCACAGCTCTTATCCCTGGCCAGGGAGAGCTTCAGACAAAGGAAGTGTGGGTTCAGAAAGTGGAAACCCTTCTACACTTATGACTGACTCAACTGTACAACTGTACAAGGATCTTGGGTTAATATCCCAATGCATCAACACCAGTTGTGTGAGCAACGGGATGACACAACTGAGTAGCAGGAGATGGATTGCACATCTCTTGTATCTGCCAATTGCCTTAACAAAGGTCTTTTCCTGCTTGGCACAAATGTAAACAATCACAAGCATTGCCTCTTAAGGAGGGCTTCAAACAGGTGCCTGACCAAGTAACAGGCCAGGTCTTCCAGACTACATGAAGTCAAGAAAGTATACCTAGTTGGTTAAGAAACCAAGCAAAGTTCAAAGAACTATAGCAACTAAGGTACCTGAAAACAATCCAATACAGTCAGTTACACAGCTCAAACAGTCAAACAGATAAACTAAAAGTCAATAGTTAACTGTACACAAGCAATGCATCAAGCAAAGCACAAGCCAGTGCTCAACACAAATGACTTAGAAGCCACCTACAAAACAAACTTAATGTTAATCAATATCAATCAAACAAGCCACTCAAGCCAAGTGAATTAATTCCTCCATGCCATATGCTTTTTGTCCTGAAACACAATCTTAAACATGAGAAGCACACCCCTAGGACAAAGCCTAGGGTCCAAGGGGGATCAATATTTCAAAACAGAACATGAAAATTATCAAAAATCAAGTTCAATCAATTTAGAAACAAATCCAAGTGGTCTCACATTCATATCATCAACCAATTTCATTTCACAAGGCATCTAAGGCAAAACATGCAATTTCAAAGCTCATTGGACCAAGCAGAATGAATTAATCCAAACCCAATCCAAAACAAATCAATAATTCTCAAGAACAATCATGGCTAACCAGCATTCATAACATGTTCATCATACCAAAATTCAAGTCAATTGGATAAGTGGAAGCATGTCAAATAAAATCCCTAAGTCAAGGCAAGGCAAGACAAGCTCATACAAGGCACAAAACCATGCACCAACTTCAAGCAAGCACAAAACAGAATTGGCATAAGATAAATGAACCAAACCAAAGCCATGGCACCCTTCAAGATGTCTAGAATCACTCCACAAAATTTCAAGTCCATCCAATACATATCAAGAATTTCACAAATCATTTAAGATCATGACTCACAAAAGGTCCACAATTGGTCAAACAGAAAGGAAATCCTCAAACAAATTGAAAATGCATCCAAAAATCCACAAAACTTCATGAATGATCCTAACATCCAGAAGATTCAGCATGCAAAAATTCAAATCATTTCAAGTTCATATGGCATGGAAAATAAAATCATGAAGTTAGACAAGAAATGGTGTGACACACATTGTCACACCTAGATTCAACAGCTCATATCTCACAAACCAGGAATGATAAAATCACAAACTCTATACCAAAATGTTCATTGAGATGTCTATTTTACACATGCAAAATTTAAAGAATTTTGGATTAAGCATCATCATTTCATGATCAAAATACCAAGCAAGGTGCATGAAAGAACATATGTGAACAAACCCTAGGCCATTCAAAAACTCACACGTGCACAATTTTTGCAAAAATAATCAAAACATAGAGAACATCATAAGGATCATGGCACAAAAAATTCCAGTCAATTTGGATCATTATTTCATGAGATATGATTTTTCTAATGGCATGAAAAAATAAAAAAAGATGAGCAAGGCATGTGAAATATGGATAATATGATGAAAGAAAAATGCAAAGGCCAAAGTGGAATTGACATAGCCAGGAATCGAAGGGAGTAGGGTTTTCAAACTGCAGCGCGCTACTGTATGGACCTGGACACGTGGTCCAATTGCATGGCCAATAACACCTAAGTGCATGCAGAGTAGCGCTAAAGAGGATCAAAACACGGTTTCTGGAAAATTTTCAAACGTTCATCATATGTTCATCCACATTCATCACTCAAGAACAATTCTTCACCAAATTTGACAAACCTTTTACCATTGGAAAGGTCTCTCAATGCACATCAACAATATGACATCAATTTGGATTAATTCTTCCTCATTTCAAAGATTTCGAATCAAAACATATTTGTGCATCAAAATGAAAATCAACATAACTTTCTTGTTTCTCAACCAAATTCAATGACACAAAGTGCAGTACACTCCACAAGAAAAGATCTATCAAACACATATCATAATTGCATGAATTATCAAAGTCGAAAACTCACCTTCAAGAATTGGCAGAAGTTGATTCGCGTGTTTCAGGCCATGTAAATGCAAAACAGAAGTTCCATGATGATAAGGAAGGTGAATGAATGCAAGGCTTTAGCTCAACAGTGCTTGATTTGCTCAGAAATTCAAATTGCCATGGATGAAGCTCACTTTGACAGTTCCAAATTCAGCTTGAAAACCTTGTGATCTTGCTTCTAATGACCTCAATTATGCATGTGGATGAAGGATTGATGAAGATCTTGGCAAGGTTTGTGAAGAAAATTGCAGAAAAGTGAGAGAGAAAAGATGAAAAGTTTTGGATCTAGATCTCAATTTCCAAATTCTGTTATGATTAATCAGAAAACAGTTATGATTATGGTTTTATATGTGATGTTAATGATATTGCTAATCATGATTAGCCAAAATGCAAGTGTTTAAGTGAATTCAAGTTTTGGTGCATTTTAGCATTTTGGCCAATTCACCCTTCCTTGTGATTCAACGTAACAGTACCAATTTCTGGTTTTGGATCACTTGGAAATGATGTTTTTAAGCAAATGCAAGTGGAATTGAATGAATACCATGCCTATTTTTCAAAATCACCTTTTTCCCTCCAAATTCAAAATAGGTTCACTTGAAAAATGCACTTTTTTTGTGATGAGTTTTAATGAAATGTGATGCATGAATTGGATAGAGGACATCAAAAGAAACTTGCTCCAAAAAGTCTCACTTCATTTGGCCATTTGAATCAAAAGTTATGCACTTTTGAAATTCAACTTTTCTTGACAATGATTGATCCATAACTTGCCAACCACAAATGAGAAATTCATGTTCTTGAACTTTTTGGAAAGGTCAGAGCAAGATCTACAACTTTCATGTTGGACAAAATTTCATTTGAATCATTTTTGGACATGTAATTTTGAGGAGAAAAACTTTCCATTTTTGGCAATTTTGAATTACAAGTCACTTTCTATTTTTGGAAAGTTTCCATCTGACTTTATTTTCTTCATTGTTGATGTTTGAAATGTCAAATGAAACTTGTTTGGACATGAATGAAGTGTCTCTAACTCTCTCCCACCTCCAAATTCATCAGTTGACCTTTGGTTGACTTTTGTTGACTGATAGATGAATTTGCTATGCACAGAGAAACTTGAGCCTCAAACTCTTGATGAAATGGCTCAATGATGAAACCCTAGCTTCCATAAGCTCAATATAATCATATGATGACCCCCATATCCATTGAAACCCTCATCTCCTTGCAAAACCCTGATTGGCCCAATACAACTGATTAGGGTTGACTAGAGGTCAAAACCCTAATCCCAAGGAAGCTTGCCATGTACAATGAACCCCTTGGTGATGATGATGCCATGATGATGATGATGTACCATTTCAACCAAGATCAAGCTCAACCTCCTTGAAGAACATAGAAACCCTAATTTGAACCACAACCCTCAGATGGTTAGTGATCACCTCAATGAACCCTCAGGTTTGAATCTTTTAACCTCTTTATCTTCTGATCAAGACTTAGGAGGATGACTTGCACAAGGTTGCCACATGATATGCAAAGATGCAATGCCTAAAGAACTAAGAAATGAAATGCAAAATGCTAAGCTAGTCCCAAGAGAGGAGGGCAAATTTTGAGGTGTTACAGCTGCCCCTATTCAATCCACTGTAAACCTGTCGATATGAATAGCCTCGGCTTTCAGATGATCAGGATGAAGAGTGATTGAATACCAAGAACAGACGAACAAATTGCACTCCGATGGGATATAATTAACAATGCCTGTCAGAATCAGTGAAGAAACAATCTCGAAAGAAGAACCCGTCTGGTACGGAGAAAAGTCGACCTGAATAACGAAACAGGAATAGGAATAACCATGGCCTGGATGCCGCTCATCAGTCTGCATACTGAGCATCAGAATATGAGAGTATTGATATTGGTCTGAACACCGGGAAATTAGCCTGAACGCCACTTTGGTTTGAACACCACTTTGGTCTGAACACCACTTCGGTCTGGATACCGGAAAACTGGTCTGAACACCACCTCGGTCTGGATACCGCTTCGGTCAGGATACCGGGAAACTGGCCTGACTGCCATAAGCTGCATCGATCTAATCGTCGTGAGCTTCTTCGATCTGGAAATCGGAATCTGGCCGGAATGCCACATCGGTCTGAATACCCGCCTCAGCCTGATTACCGGAAAATTGGTCTGAACACCATAAGTACTTCAACCTGATCTGTTAGAAACTTCTTCGATCTGGAAATCGGAAACTGGCCTGTGTGCCACAAGTTCTTCGTCCTGATTGTTGAGAACTTCTTCGATCTGGAAATCGGAAACTGGCCTGAACGCCACATCGGTCTGGCTACCGCCTCGGTCTGAACACCGGAAAATTGACATGGATGCCACAATTACTTCAACCTGATTGTCGGAAACTTCTTCGATCTGGAAATCGGAAACTGGCCTGTGTGCCACCAACGGGCCTGAAAGCCACCTCGGTCTGGATACCGGAAACTGGTCTGAACACCACCTCGGTCTGGATACCGGAAAACTCCTTATGCCTGTCAGCATCGGCGAAGATAACAAAACAGTGATAAGTGAGTCGGCACGCATGCCACAGACTCATGCTGGGGATAACAAGCCACAAACCGGCTATTCTTTCTTCAACCCTAGCCAACGAACATTTTGCGTTTTAGCTGGGGATTATTCTTTCTTGTTTTGCTCTTTTTGGACTCCGAAACTTCTTGATTAACATTCCCATCTCTGCTCGACAGAAACTCTTCCTCCAATATCGCACTATTGGGGAATACCTTTGATTAAAACCACGATGCTAAACTCCTCAGAGTAACACCTTCCTTCGGGCAAAACCACCTCTCAAACAACAACCACGGCTTGAGACTAGCTTATGCTCGCAATAATGATGCATGATCTTTTTTCAGCGTAATGCTCCATAATCATGGAAATGCTACGCGATTTATTATGCAACATGCTATGCTTATTCTACATGATGAATGTATAAAAAGTATCCCCCTCAAGGGACTCTTCTGGGGAGCTCGAGACACTCTGCTGAGGAACTCGTCAACACTCCAATTTCCACCCCACTGGGGAATAGCATTGCTGCTGGGGAAAACCTCCTTTGCACCCGATCCACTTGGGGACATCGCTGGGGATAAGAACCACCAATGCACTCTGTGGGAAACAACAGTCTTGGACTTGCTGAGGATACAACAATCCCGACTCTGCTTTGGGAAACCACCACCCACAGATACTTCCGCTGGGAAATAGCAACCTTCAGGCCTGGCGACTGGGGAAACACCGATCTCAAATCTGCTGGGGATAACCATCCTGACCCTGCTAGGGAAGCCACAGACCTTGGATCTGCTGGGGAATTAGTCCTTCCGACTCTGCTTGGAAAGATGAGGAAAGTTTGGTACTGAACACCCGTCGACTCGTCGAACCATGTCATCCATCATCCAACTCCATTGTCAGTTTTCCAATTTTGAGAACTCCCAGACTTCCCTGGACTTTTCTGATTCATCACCTTGCATTCACGACTGCTCCGCACTCGACGAAGAGCGAACTCCTGGGATCTATGCAGACTTTTCAATCTTCAGACTTTGAAGAGTCTTCTTGATTAATTCTCAAGGATCGTCGTACGTCTTGTCGTCTCTTCGTCGTTCCTTCATTCATTCGTCCCTGATTGGACTCCATGGGGATTCGTTTTGTCAAAAGCTTCCACATCACAACCTGCAAGTGAGTGAAAATATCTAACAGCACCTGCAAAAGAGATCGTTAGGTAAAATCGTGCCCCATGCGTGTCAAGATTTCAACACTTGGGTCACTCAACCTTCCGAATAAGATTTCAAATTTTCAATCTTATAAGCATGCATTGGAAGGGACCTGTATGTCTTAAAATGCAATGATTTTTTATCAAAAATAATCGGATGTTTTTGCAATCAAAGCGGTAATGAAAACAAAAACAAAATTATTTGACTGAATGTGCATTTTATTGATTGAAAAATGTGTGGCTCAAATTGAGCGATACAAAAGAAGCAATTCCTGAAAAGAGGTAATTGCGCACAAAAGGAAAAATCTATCCTAATGGCAATGTGAAACCGCGATCTCATCGAGTTTCAACTTGGTTACACCCCATATGTCCTCAGACTCTCCGTGCTTTCTGCCTTCTGAACAAGACGATTCTGATTGATCCCTACCGGGTATTATCCATGATGCATATCCAAAGCAAACGATCATGCCAGACGTAGTTGTTCGTTTTAATCCCTCTTTTGCCTGGATCGCCCTTTCAGGTTTTCAGTCCACCGGGATACCCCTTTTTGCCCAAGTCGCCTTTTCAGGTTTTCAACTTGCCGGGTGTACAATTTTTCTTTTTTATCCCTAATTTTTGCCCGAACCTTTTTCTTTCTGTTTTTTGGTTCGCCGGGATGCCCTTTTTTGCCTGGACTATTTTATTCTTTTCGTCCAGCGGGTCTTTTTATACGAAGTATTTTTTAACTGCGTCCGCATTCACAAGGGATGGAAAATCTTCGCCATCCATGGTCGTTAGCAACAAGGCTCCGCCAGAGAAGACCTTCTTGACCACGAATGGACCGTCATAATTCGGTGTCCATTTGCCCCTACAATCGTTTTGAGGAGGAAGGATCCTTTTCAGCACCATATCACCCACATGATATACCCGAGGTCGCACCTTTCGGTCAAAAGCACGCTTCATCCGTTGCTGGTATAACTGTCCATGACAAATGGCTGCCAGCCTCTTTTCTTCAATCAGGCTCAATTCTTCGTACCGGGTCCTTACCCATTCAGCCTCTTGCAACCTTACGTCCATCAGGACTCTCAAAGAGGGAATTTGAACCTCAACCGGTAGCACGGCTTCCATCCCATACACGAGTGAGAAAGGTGTTGCCCCAGTAGATGTGCGCACCGATGTTCGATACCCATGCAATGCAAACGGCAACATCTCATGCCAATCTTTATAGGTTACCACCATCTTCTGCACAATCTTCTTTATATTTTTATTGGCTGCCTCAACCGCCCCATTCATCTTCGGACGATAGGGAGAAGAATTGTGATGCTCGATCTTGAATTCCCGGCACAGTTCTGCCATCATCTTATTGTTCAAATTAAAACCATTATCAGTAATGATTCTCTCGGGAATCCCATATCGGCAAATGATGTCTCTCTTGAGAAATCGGGCAACGACCTGTTTTGTCACGTTCGTATAAGAGGCTGCTTCCACCCACTTGGTGAAGTAATCAATAGCCACTAATATGAATCGATGCTCATTCGAAGCCGTAGGCTCAATCTTTCCAATCATATCAATGCCCCACATAGCAAACGGCCACAGAGACGACATCAAACTCAATGGATTTGGAGGCACGTGCACCTTATCGGCATAAATCTGGCATTTATGACACTTCCGCACGTAATTGAAACATTGGGCCTCCATTGTCATCCAATAATAACCTGCTCTCAGCAGGTTCTTCACCATTGCATTCCCACTGGCATGGGTACCGAACGATCCTTCGTGAACCTCTTTCATCAATTGGCTTGCTTCTCTATCATCAACACATCTGAGCAAGACCCAATCAAAATTCCGCTTGTACAAGACCCCATCCTTATTCAAGTAGAACACCATGGCCAACCTCCGCAGAGTCTTTCGGTCCTTCTTAGATGCTCCCTCAGGATACTCTTGCGTCTCCAGATAGCGCTTGATATCAAAATACCGCGGCTTCTCATCATCCGGTGTTGTATCAACAGCAAACACAAAAGCCGGTCTATCCAGACGTCCCACCTCCACACTGGGGAACTGATTCCACCTCTGCACCTTAATCAAGGCGGCCAGAGTAGCTAAAGCATCTGCCAACGGATTCTCCTCTCTAGGCACATGATGCATCTTCACCTTGGTGAAAAACGTCAACAATCTCCTCGTATAATCCCGGTATGGAACTAAATGAGATTGATGCATATACCATTTTCCGTTAACCTGGTTTACAACCAGAGCTGAATCTCCATATATGACAAGGTTCTTGATCCTCAAATCAATCGCCTCTTCGATCCCCAGGATACAAGCTTCATATTCAGCCACGTTGTTGGTGCACTCAAATGTTAGCCGGGCAGCAAAAGGAATGTGGGATCCTTTCGGCGTAACCAAAACACACCAACACCGCTTCCATTCACGTTAACGGCCCCATCAAACATCAGAATCCATTCGGATTCAGGGTCAGGCCCCTCCTCCGGGATCGGTTCCTCGCAATCTTTCAATTTGAGAAACATGATGTCCTCATTAGGGAATTCAAACTTCATCGGCTGATAATCATCAATAGGTTGCTGGGCGAGGTAATCAGACAATACACTCCCCTTGATTGCTTTCTGAGAGGTATATTGGATATCATATTCTGTCAAAATCATTTGCCACCTCGCAACCCGTCCGGTCAATGCTGGCTTCTCAAAAATGTACTTGATTGGATCCATCTTGGAAATCAACAAAGTGGTATGAACCAACATATACTGTCTCAGTCGGCGAGCAGCCCAGGCCAAAGCACAACAAGTTTTCTCGAGCAGTGAATATCTTGTTTCACAGTCGGTAAACTTTTTGCTAAGGTAGTATATGGCATGCTCTTTTCTACCAGACTCGTCATGCTGCCCCAATACACACCCCATAGACCCCTCGAGGACTGTCAGGTACAGAATTAACGGTCGTCCCTCCACAGGAGGCATCAGAATCGGAGGCTCCTGCAAATACTCCTTTATCTTTTCAAATGCCGCTTGGCAATCATTATTCCACCTGACCGTTTGATCTTTTCTTAACAACTTGAATATAGGTTCACACGTGGCCGTTAGATGAGATATGAACCGTGAAATGTAGTTCAATCTACCTAAGAAACCACGAACCTCTTTCTCCCTTCTCGGTTCAGGCATTTCTCTTATCGCTTTTACTTTAGCAGGATCAACCTCAATTCCTTTTTCGCTTACAATGAACCCCAACAATTTACCGGACCGCACTCCGAAAGTGCACTTGTTCGGATTCAACCTCAGTCTGAACCGTCTCAGCCGGTCGAACAACTTGGCCAGATCTACCAAATGCCCCTCTTCTGTCTGGGACTTTGCTATCATGTCATCAACATAGCATTCAATTTCATGATGAATCATATCATGAAACAAAGTCACCATGGCTCTCTGATAAGTAGCACCGGCGTTCTTGAGACCAAATGGCATCACCTTATAACAAAAAGTGCCCCATGGTGTAATGAACGTTGTTTTCTCCATATCATCTGGCGACATTTTGATTTGATTATAGCCAGAAAAGCCATCCATGAAGGAAAACACCGAGAATTGAGTTGTATTATCTACCAACACATCAATGTGAGGTAATGGAAAATCATCCTTCGGACTAGCTCTGTTCAGATCCCGGTAGTCCACACACATTCTCACCTTCCCATCTTTCTTCGGGACTGGCACAATGTTCGCGACCCATGGCGGATAATTTGTGACAGCAAGGAAACCAGCATCCCACTGCTTCTGCACTTCTTCTTTAATTTTCATCGCCATGTCAGGTCGAGTTCTGCGCAACTTCTGCTTTACAGGAGGACAATCGGCTCTCAACGGTAGCTTGTGCACCACAATATCGGTATCCAACCCTGGCATATCTTGATAAGACCAGGCGAAGATATCGACATATTCTTTCAACAAGGCTACCAGTCTGCTCTTGACACTCGCCTCCAAAGCAGCCCCGATTTTCACTTCTTTCTTTACCTCGTCGGTACCCAAGTTCACAACTTCAACTTGCTCCTCATGCGGCTGAATCACCTTCTCCTCTTGTTTCAACAACCTGGCTAATTCCCCTGGCAGTTCACAATCTTCTTCGTCTTCTTCTTCAGCATGATAGACCGGATTGTCGAAGTCATATGAGGGTGTAACAGGATTGTTATCAATGAGATCCGGAGATTGATCGCATCTGCATGAATTTTGATTCATGCATTGCTTTAGAACCAGAACGAGACAAATTGAAAAGAAAAATGAAAACATTGCCATTTTTATTTGTTTTTATTTTTAAACTGCAAAAATAAATGAAAAACAGGGAACACCGCTTTTAATTGAAAAACATCCTTTTATTGATAATGCAAAATCTTACAAATATGAACATGAGGTGGCCCTTACAATGAACCATTACGTGTCGGGAAACACGTATGGCTTTCATGCAAATAAAACTGAAAACAGGAAAATATTACTCTTCGAGCAGAGTGACCGTGATGATCTTTTCAGCCTTCCAGTTCTGGATTCCCATCCCTGGAGCGCACAGCTTTATCCATCGATCCAATTCGCAGTCACTATCAGCTTCATCACCCATCATGCAGATGTGATCTGGATCTAGCATTCCAGCACTAGTGAAGGTGACCGACGTACGGCGTCCTCTGCCTTGTCCCAACGAGCCTCTGTCTGGCTGATACCCCACTCCGAAGCGGTCTTTCTTGGCGGAGACATCCATCATCCTACCCCAACCGGGAGCCTCTCCATTCTTCACCACCTCAGCGGCCTGCTTATACGAAGAAATGGACGGTTTCTCCTCTTCTTTCGCAAAAAGAGCATTCTCTACCTTAACGGTTTCAAATGCTTGACTTGGTGTCTCCCATATTTCGCCGTCCATCTCAACATACTTGAAAGAGGACAGGTGGCTGACAAATATATCTTCCTCCCCACAGACGGTGACGACCTGGCCTTCCCATATATATTTCAACTTCTGGTGCAAAGTCGAGGTTACTTCCCCTGCAGCATGAATCCATGGGCGACCCAACAAGCAACTGTATGCCGGCTGAATGTCCATGACGTAGAAAACTGACTTAAACACCTCAGGGCCTATCTTCACCGGGAGCTCAACCTCTCCAAACACAGCCCGCTTTGTAACACCCCGATAAAAATATGATAATTATTTAATTTAAGTTAATAATATATTTATTAATTTAATTAAATAATTGGATTATTATTATTATTATTATTATTGGAATAATAATTATTGGAATATAAAGTTGGAATATATATAAAGAGTCCATTTGGTAAAGAAAGGGTTTTTACGTGAAAAGGGAAAAGCGACAGAAAAATGGAGAAAGGGCAAAGAGGAAGAGCAGGAGAAGAAGGTTGAAGAAGGAAGAGCTTGAAGCTAAAGGATTGCCGGATTAACTCAGGTAAGGGGGGTTTATCGTCGTTTAATGGGTATTATGGGTTAACATGTAATGGGTAGTGATAAGCCATTGATTTGACCCTAATTGGGACGATGAGTGCTGAAAAATTGAGATGAATAAGTTATGTTAAAGCTGTAATTGAATCTGTAATTGGATGAGTCTTGATTTTCCGAAAGTGTAGCTTTTTACGGAATTGAAATCGGAGGTCCGGAAGTCCTCCAACGGCGGAAAATGCGGAGAATTCTGCATTCTGCTTCGTGTTAGCGCAGGAACAGCTTTCTGTCTTGCGTTAACCGGTTAACCCAGGGTGTTAACCGGTTAACACTGTTATGAATTGTGAAGTATTGCTGTTTTGCTTGCGTTAACCGGTTAACCCAGGGCGTTAACCGGTTAACACTGTTGTGAATTGCCAGGAAGCGTGTTTTGTTCTGCGTTAACCGGTTAACCCAGGGCGTTAACCGGTTAACACTGTTTGAAAAGTGGAAAAATTGTTATTTAAATATGGTGTGCATATTTGATGATTGGCCTATATTGGCGTATGATATAGTAGGGATCATTTCCCGTTGTTTTGAGCAGTATAGGTATTAGTAGAGTGTGCTAATACTGTGATTGATTTTGTGGCATGACATGATATGATTATGTGATAAATATGTTGATGATGTATGATTGTATGCATAATGCTGTGGATATATCTATTATGTATGCAATTGCGAATGGACTGATTATGGCTTAGAGTGTGAGCATGTGTCCATTGTGGATGATTGTTGTTGTTTGCATGACTAAGTGATTTAGCTTGCATATTGTGACCTTTATGGTGGTAGCTAATTCCCATGGTGAGGAATTAGTGAGTAAATTATTGTGGATTGTTGTTGATGTTTGCATGCTAGGTGATTAGCGTGCATAGCATAGCCCTTGGGGTGGTAGCTAATTCCCATGGTGAGGAATTAGTGAGTGAGTCACTAGGTCTCAAATGAGTGGGACTAGTGAGCTTGGTAGCCGTATCTGGATTTGATCGGTGAGGTTGAACTATATGTTCACGAATAGTCGGTACCGCATGCATGGAGTCTCATTGCATAATGTATGTATTGTGTATAATATGAATGGATGTGTTCCAATATTATACGTGTGTTTTGATGTTTATGTTGAGTATGATTATGAGTATGAGTTGATGTTGCCGTTACTGAATGTGTGATATGATTAGGGTGAATGAATGTGTTAAATTACTTAGCATTACATGATATTTTATAATGCTTATTATATCGATTGAGGAACTCACCCTTACAACTATGTTTTCAGGTAACGAGCAGTGATTGAGTAGAAGCTAGTCCTTGGAGTCTAGTGTAGTTCCTTAGTGGGTCATGCTCTGGTAGATGTAACATCGGGACGGGATGTTTTACATTGTTTTCACTTTTGGTTGTTGAACAACTTTACATGTAATGTGTTACATGTTTTGTATGTTGTTAATTTTATTCCGCTGCGTATTGTGCAATGTTTTATTTTTGATAAATAAATGAGCATGACGAGTTAATTTGGAACATGGTGTGAAGTGTCAAGTGTGACACCCTTAAATTGCATATATACTCTGATTTATGTTTGGTTGTTTTAATTAATTATTGGGGTATTTTAGAAGGGTGTTAAATTAGTGGTATCAGAGCATAGTCGGTCGAGTCGAGTCGTAATTATTCTGTTTCCCTGTACGTGATAGGTGTTGTGTAACCCTATCAGTACTTATTGTTTTAGCTTGTTGGGTTCTCAGAATAGGGATGGCTGGAAGAGGTAGAGACGATGCTGCGATTGCTGAGGCTCTGGGTATGCTAGCTGGAGTACTTGGAGGGAATCCGAATGTTGTGGGAATGGGAGCTGCTCGTCAACTGAGTGAGTTCCAGAAGAACAATCCTCCAATGTTCAAGGGAGCATACGATCCAGATGGTGCTCAGAAGTGGTTGAAGGAGATCGAGAGGATCTTCCGAGTGACTGAGTGTGCCGATAACCAGAAGGTCAGGTTCGGTACACATATGCTGTCAGAGGAAGCAGATGATTGGTGGGTTGCTACCCGCACTGAATTGGAAGCTGCTGGGGATGCTGAGATCACTTGGGCGGTGTTCAGGGAGAGATTCCTGAGGAAGTACTTTCCAGAGGATGTCAAAGGAAAGAAAGAGATAGAGTTCTTAGAATTGAAGCAGGGCAATCGGTCTGTTACTGAGTATGCCGCTAAGTTCACAGAGCTGTCGAAGTGTTACACTCCCTATGATGAGGCTACTGGGGAATTTTCAAAATGTGTGAAGTTTGAGAACGGGTTACGTCCCGAGATTAAGCAGGCTATTGGGTATCAGCGGATTAGAGTGTTTTCTGACTTGGTTGACTGTTGCAGGATTTTTGAACAAGATACCAAGGCCAGAGCGGAGAGCTATCAGCAGAGGGTTGATAGGAAAGGCAAGAATCAGAATGATCGTGGGAAACCGTATGCAGCTGGCAAGGGTTTCCAGAGACAGAGTGGGATGAAGAGACCTAGTGGGGGAGACTCCAGTGCCCCTGCTAAGTGTTACAGATGTGGTCAGGCTGGACATCGTATCCATGAGTGTACCAGTACTGAGAACAAGTGTTTCAAGTGTGGAAAAGGTGGTCACTTGGCTGCAGAGTGCCGGTTGAAGACTATGATTTGTTTCAACTGTGGAGAGGTGGGTCATATCAGTCCACAGTGTCCTAGGCCGAAGAAAGAGAACCAGTCGGGAGGCAAGGTCTTTGCTTTATCGGGTTCTGAGACTTCTGCAGATGATCGTTTGATCCGAGGTACGTGTTATATTAATGGCTTTCCTCTTGTAGCTATTATTGACACATGTGCGACTCATTCCTTTATATCTTTGGATTGTGCTGTGAAACTTAAATTAGAGATATCTGAGATGCATGGTAGTATGGTGATTGATACTCCTGCGAAGGGTTCAGTGACTACTACTTCGGTTTGTTTAAATTGTCCTTTGAGTATTTTTGGTAGAGACTTTGAGATGGACCTCGTGTGTCTTCCACTAGTGCAGATTGATGTTATTCTGGGTATGAACTGGTTGGTGTTTAACCGAGTTTATATCAACTGTTTTGATAAGACTGTGATCTTTTCTGAGACTGAGGAAGGAAAGAGTTTGTTTCTATCAGCAAGGCAGGTGAATGAGGCCGTAGCAGATGGGGCAGAGTTGTTTATGCTGTTAGCGACTTTGGAGGCTAAAGATAAACTGGTGGTTTGCGATCTAGCCGTGGTGTGTGATTTTCCTGATGTGTTTCCTGAAGAAGTGAATGAGTTACCGCCAGAGCGTGAAGTTGAGTTCTCGATTGATTTGGTACCTGGTACTAGGCCGATATCGATGGCTCCGTACCGTATGTCTGCTGTTGAGTTAACTGAATTGAAGAGTCAGCTAGAAGATCTGTTGGATAAGAAATTTATTCGTCCGAGTGTGTCACCGTGGGGTGCACCAGTGTTATTGGTTAAGAAGAAAGAAGGTACTATGAGGTTGTGTGTGGACTACAGGCAACTGAATAAAGCGACGATCAAGAATCGGTATCCTTTACCGAGGATTGATGATTTGATGGATCAGTTGGTTGGTGCGAGTGTGTTCAGCAAAATAGATTTGAGATCAGGGTATCATCAGATACGTGTGAAAACTGAGGATATTCAGAAGACTGCTTTCAGAACAAGGTATGGACATTATGAGTATTCTGTAATGCCTTTTGGTGTGACTAATGCGCCTGGAGTATTTATGGAGTATATGAATAGGATTTTCCATCCGTACCTAGACAAGTTTTTTGTGGTGTTTATTGATGATATTTTGGTGTATTCGAAATCTGAAGAAGAACATGCTGAACATTTGAGAGTGGTTTTAGGAGTTCTACGAGAAAAGAAGTTATTTGCTAAACTGTCTAAGTGTGAATTTTGGTTAAAAGAGGTTAGTTTTCTTGGTCATGTGATTTCAAGAGGTGGTGTTGCTGTTGATCCTTCTAAGATAGAAGCGGTATCTAAGTGGGAAGCTCCGAAGTCAGTTTCTGAGATAAGGAGTTTTCTTGGACTTGCAGGTTATTATAGGAAGTTCATTGAGGGATTTTCTAAGTTGGCGTTACCGTTGACGATGTTGACTAGAAAGGGGCAAGCGTTTGTTTGGGATTCAAAATGTGAAGAAGGTTTCCAAGAGTTAAAGAGAAGGTTAACTACTGCTCCTATTCTGATATTACCGAGTCCGTCGGAACTATTTGAGGTTTACTGTGATGCTTCATTGTTGGGTTTGGGTGGTGTGTTAATGCAGAATAAGCAGGTTGTAGCTTATGCTTCGAGACAACTGAAGGTTCATGAGAGGAACTATCCGACACACGATTTAGAGTTGGCAGCTGTGGTATTTGTTCTGAAGTTATGGAGGCATTACTTGTACGGGTCAAGATTTGAGGTTTTCAGTGACCATAAAAGTTTAAAGTATTTGTTTGATCAGAAAGAGCTGAATATGAGACAGAGGAGATGGTTAGAGTTTCTGAAGGATTATGACTTTGGTTTGAATTACCATCCGGGTAAAGCAAACGTAGTGGCTGATGCATTGAGTCGGAAATCATTGCATATGTCTATGTTAATGGTTAAGGAATTGGATTTAATTGAGCAGTTTAGAGACTTGAGTTTGGTGTGTGAGAGTACTCACAATAGTGTTAAATTGGGAATGTTGAAGTTAACGAGTGGTATTCTGGATGAGATTAGAGAGGGTCAGAAATCCGATGTGCTTTTGGTTGATAAGTTGACCCTAGTGAATCAAGGTCAAGGTGGAAAATTCAGAGTTGATGAGAATGGTGTTTTGAAATTTGGTAATCGGGTGTGTATTCCGGATGTTACCGAACTTAAGAAGAGTATTCTTGAGGAAGGACATCGTAGTGGCCTGAGTATTCATCCTGGGGCTACGAAGATGTATCATGATTTGAAAAAGTTATTTTGGTGGCCAGGAATGAAAAGAGAAATTGCGAGTTTTGTTTATTCTTGTTTGACTTGTCAGAAGTCAAAGATCGAGCATCATAAGCCGTCTGGGCTAATGCAACCGTTGGCTATTCCAGAGTGGAAGTGGGATAGTATCAGTATGGATTTTGTTTCTGGTTTACCGAAGACAATTAAGAATTTTGAAGCTATTTGGGTGATTGTTGACAGATTGACGAAATCGGCTCATTTCATTCCGATCAGAATGGATTATCCGTTAGAGAGATTAGCTGAGTTGTATATTGAGAAAATTGTAAGTTTGCATGGTATTCCGTCGAGTATTGTTTCGGACAGAGATCCTAGATTTACATCGAAGTTCTGGGAAGGTTTGCAGAGGGCTTTGGGGAACTAAGCTGAGATTGAGTTCTGCATATCATCCGCAGACTGATGGTCAGACTGAGAGGACGATTCAGTCACTAGAGGATCTTTTGAGGGCTTGTGTTTTGGAAAAGGGAGGTGCTTGGGATTGTTATTTACCTTTGATTGAGTTTACCTACAACAATAGTTTTCATTCGAGCATTGGTATGGCACCGTTTGAAGCTTTGTATGGTAGGAGATGTCGGACACCTTTATGTTGGTATGAGTCCGGTGAGAGTGCTGTGGTTGGACCGGAGATTGTTCAACAAACTACGGAAAAGATTAAGATGATTCAGGAGAAGATGAGGATTGCTCAGAGTCGTCAGAAGAGTTATCACGACAAGAGGAGGAAGTCACTTGAGTTTCAAGAGGGAGATCATGTGTTTCTTCGTGTTACTCCGATAACTGGGGTTGGTCGAGCTTTGAAGTCGAAGAAGTTGACACCTCGATTTATTGGTCCTTACCAGATTTTGGAGAGGATAGGGGAGGTAGCCTATCGTATCGCTTTACCGTCGTCACTTGCGAATTTGCATGAGGTTTTTCATGTGTCTCGGTTGAGGAGGTACATTCCTGATCCGTCGCATGTAGTCCAAATAGATGATGTACAGGTGAGAGATAACCTGACTGTTGAAACATCACCTATGAGGATCGAGGATCGAGAGTTGAAGCAGTTGCGGGGTAAAGAGATTGCTTTGGTAAAGGTAGCTTGGGGAGGACCAGCAGGTGGCAATGTGACTTGGGAACTTGAGAGTCAGATGAAGGAGTCTTATCCAGAGTTATTCGCTTGAGGTATGTTTTCGAGGACGAAAACTCTTTTAGTGGGGGAGAGTTGTAACACCCCGATAAAAATATGATAATTATTTAATTTAAGTTAATAATATATTTATTAATTTAATTAAATAATTGGATTATTATTATTATTATTATTGGAATAATAATTATTGGAATATAAAGTTGGAATATATATAAAGAGTCCATTTGGTAAAGAAAGGGTTTTTACGTGAAAAGGGAAAAGCGACAGAAAAATGGAGAAAGGGCAAAGAGGAAGAGCAGGAGAAGAAGGTTGAAGAAGGAAGAGCTTGAAGCTAAAGGATTGCCGGATTAACTCAGGTAAGGGGGGTTTATCGTCGTTTAATGGGTATTATGGGTTAACATGTAATGGGTAGTGATAAGCCATTGATTTGACCCTAATTGGGACGATGAGTGCTGAAAAATTGAGATGAATAAGTTATGTTAAAGCTGTAATTGAATCTGTAATTGGATGAGTCTTGATTTTCCGAAAGTGTAGCTTTTTACGGAATTGAAATCGGAGGTCCGGAAGTCCTCCAACGGCGGAAAATGCGGAGAATTCTGCATTCTGCTTCGTGTTAGCGCAGGAACAGCTTTCTGTCTTGCGTTAACCGGTTAACCCAGGGTGTTAACCGGTTAACACTGTTATGAATTGTGAAGTATTGCTGTTTTGCTTGCGTTAACCGGTTAACCCAGGGCGTTAACCGGTTAACACTGTTGTGAATTGCTAGGAAGCGTGTTTTGTTCTGCGTTAACCGGTTAACCCAGGGCGTTAACCGGTTAACACTGTTTGAAAAGTGGAAAAATTGTTATTTAAATATGGTGTGCATATTTGATGATTGGCCTATATTGGCGTATGATATAGTAGGGATCATTTCCCGTTGTTTTGAGCAGTATAGGTATTAGTAGAGTGTGCTAATACTGTGATTGATTTTGTGGCATGACATGATATGATTATGTGATAAATATGTTGATGATGTATGATTGTATGCATAATGTTGTGGATATATCTATTATGTATGCAATTGCGAATGGACTGATTATGGCTTAGAGTGTGAGCATGTGTCCATTGTGGATGATTGTTGTTGTTTGCATGACTAAGTGATTTAGCTTGCATATTGTGGTCTTTATGGTGGTAGCTAATTCCCATGGTGAGGAATTAGTGAGTGAATTATTGTGGATTGTTGTTGATGTTTGCATGCTAGGTGATTAGCGTGCATAGCATAGCCCTTGGGGTGGTAGCTAATTCCCATGGTGAGGAATTAGTGAGTGAGTCACTAGGTCTCAAATGAGTGGGACTAGTGAGCTTGGTAGCCGTATCTGGATTTGATCGGTGAGGTTGAACTATATGTTCACGAATAGTCGGTACCGCATGCATGGAGTCTCATTGCATAATGTATGTATTGTGTATAATATGAATGGATGTGTTCCAATATTATACGTGTGTTTTGATGTTTATGTTGAGTATGATTATGAGTATGAGTTGATGTTGCCGTTACTGAATGTGTGATATGATTAGGGTGAATGAATGTGTTAAATTACTTAGCATTACATGATATTTTATAATGCTTATTATATCGATTGAGGAACTCACCCTTACAACTATGTTTTCAGGTAACGAGCAGTGATTGAGTAGAAGCTAGTCCTTGGAGTCTAGTGTAGTTCCTTAGTGGGTCATGCTCTGGTAGATGTAACATCGGGACGGGATGTTTTACATTGTTTTCACTTTTGGTTGTTGAACAACTTTACATGTAATGTGTTACATGTTTTGTATGTTGTTAATTTTATTCCACTGCGTATTGTGCAATGTTTTATTTTTGATAAATAAATGAGCATGACGAGTTAATTTGGAACATGGTGTGAAGTGTCAAGTGTGACACCCTTAAATTGCATATATACTCTGATTTATGTTTGGTTGTTTTAATTAATTATTGGGGTATTTTAGAAGGGTGTTACATTACCCATCAAATGCCCACACTATCAGATCTGTGGGCGTCAGGATCAATCCTTCACAATTCAGCTTAGCCAGAGCCTTCTTTGGCAACACATTCAAAGAGGAGTCGGTATCAACCAGCACATGCGAAAGCACGGCCCCTTTACATTCCATCGCAATGTGTAACGCCCGGTTATGATTTCTCCCATCCACCGTCAGATCCATGTCGGTGAAACCCAGCCCATGGCTGGCATGCACATTAGACACCACCGTCTCCAGTTGGTTGATTGTTATCTCTTGAGGAACATAGGCTTTCTTCAGAATTTTCATCAAAGCCTCTCTATGCCCCTCAGAGCTTAACAAGCTTGTACTCAGACTTCTTGATGATTCTAAGGAATTCCTCCGCTTCATCATCAAGCTCTTTTTCCGACCCAGGCGCCGGTGTCACTACAGGAGTACCATCATTCACCACTACTTATTTTCCTTTCGCCCTGGCTAAAGCCTCGACCTTTTCTTTTTTCTCTTTTTCTCCTTCCCCACCCCTCAGGGCATCCGGAGCAAACAGCCTTCCACTGCGGGTGAAACCACTAGGTCCGGCATTATCCACCTTTGAAACGGTGGTTCCATCCGCAGTCTGGTCTTCCACCTTCTCTCCATTGCAATAAACCTCCCCACCATAATGCCACGGCACGGCATCATCTTTGTCATAGGGAATTGGTCCAGGTACCGTGATGGTAACTGGAGCCGCCTCAGCTAGAGTTGACAAGTCCACCGGATCAAAGTAAATCGTTATGGTGGAGACCTCATCCTTCCCCAAATCATCCCTCTCAACCCTTATACTTCCTTCGTCCATCAGCCTCTGGACAGTCTTTCTCAATAGTGCACATCCCTCAGGAGCACCAGTGCACTCAGCACATCCATCATCACAGCCCGGATAGACCCCATTCAACAATAACTGCCGCTTGACCTCAGCCAACGGAGTCTTCAATTGATCAACAGTCGACAGCCCAATCCTGTTCTCCTCAGAGATAGCATTCACCCCCCTTTGACCATGCGCGGGCATGGGATTAGCATTCACATTGGGAGATGGTGCGAAGTTGATTGCTTTCGAATCCACCAGGTCTTGGACTACGTGCTTAAAAGCTTTGCAGTCCTCTACAGTATGCCCGGGAGCACCCGAATGGAATTCACACTTAGCATTCTCGTCGAAACTGGCTGGCCTCTGATCAGGTCTCAAAGGTGCCAGAGTTCTCAACTGTACCAACCCCAGGTCCTTCAGCTTCTTCAGAAGAAAAGAATAGGTCACTGGTGGCCTATCAAACTGCCGATCATTTGCTCGCCCCCTGACTTGGTATCCAGCCCTCTGAGGCCTCTGCTAAAACGGTTGACGTTGTTGTTGTTGTTGTTGTTGCTGTTGTGCAGGCTGATTATCAGCAGGAATAGTCACCGCAGCAGTGTGTTGATAGTAACGATCCCTACTTTGTCCCCGTTGAGTGTACACTGCACTAGTATCACCCTCTTTCTTCCTTTGGCTGTTCCCGAAGGGCTTCTTCGACCCAGACGACGAAGCATTACCACCTTGTATCTTTCCGAGCTTCAGCCAACTCTCTATTCTTTCACCAGCCACAACGATGTCTGCAAAATTGGTCACCGGACAACCTACCATTCTCTCAGCGAATGCCCCCTGAAGGGTACCCATGAACAGATCCGACATCTCCCGGTCCACTAGTGGAGGTTTCACTCTGGCAGCCAACTCCCTCCACCTCTGAGCGTATTCTTTAAACCCTTCATTTGGCTTTTGAGACATACCCTGCAGCTGGGTATGACTCGGAGCCATGTCAGCATTGAATTGATATTGTTTAAAGAAGGCATCGCCAAGATCCTGCCAGCTCTTCACAACGGAGGACTTTAGCTTGGTGTACCACTCCAGGGATCCTCCAGACTGACTGTCCTGGAAGAAGTACATCCACAGCTTTTGATCCATGGTGTATGCAGAGATCTTGCGGACAAAAGCTTGAAGGTGAGTTTCCGGGCAGGAACTCCCATTATATTTATCGAATGCGGGCGCTTTGAACTTCTGTGGGATCACAATCCCCTCAACTAGCCCCATGTTTGACATATTGACAAACCCGGGAGTGGCATAACTCTCCAAAGCTCTGATCTTCTCCGCCAGCAATTGTATCTCTTTATTCTGTGGTTGAGCACCATATTGACCGAACGGTTCGTTATGCATAGAGAACTGATCAGCCTCTCGGTCTTCCTCTCTGTCATCATCAGCCCCGAAGAATGGAGGGAATAGGCTATCCTTCATATTCTGACCCATCGGACCAGGTTGACCCCCAGCAGCAGCACCAAAACCTCCAGCATTGTTCACTATACCCACGGTTGTCCTTTTTCCACCTTCTCTGGAACCACCCAGCCCCTAGTTGGAGACACCATCCAGGTTAACACCACTATTAGCAGCAGAAGCCCGCTCGAGCTTCTCAACTTTATCAGCCAAAGCTTTCTGACCAACTGCAAAACCCTGCGTGATGTTGATCAGCTCATTCATTTTATCTTTCAGCTCGAGAATATCTGTGTTTTGGAGATCCATCAGCCTTGGAGTGTTGCGTCGAGTGAAATATCTGTGAGGACGGGTTGAGTGCAAAGGTACAACTCTACGAGCACGAGCAATGATTCCTGAAACAATCAAGTACGTTAGAACTGATACCTGCAAAATAAAAACACATTATTATGATTATGCATGAATGCAGTGTCTATCCCCATGAGGAACACTTTGTCTCTCGATCCTGGCTTCATCGAGACAGATAATAATCCGGCAGCAATATTCCGACATTCAGCATTTGATTTCGTCATACAGATCAGAGATATATGATTTAGCAAAATACCCCCAACCATGTGTGTGCTGTGTGAGTGCATACGGGAAAGCAAATAAAGCTTGAAGATCGATCACTGAATGAACATAATCATCATATAGCAAAATGCACAAAGAGTGCCATAGTCATACATCAAAGCTGATACAAATCATATACAATTCTCCAAAATCAGAAAGGGAATACAAGCAAGTGAATTCCGTCAACAGGCCTGACGGTAATCCACACAAATGAGAAAGGTCTAGCCTGACGAGGGTCCCATAGAAGGCCCTATATCATCAACCATCTTCGCGAACTCCGCGGTGAATCGGAGCTCGGTGTTCTCCTGCTGTAATCTCCCCACCTCTTTCTGGTGAATCTTCATCTGCCTGAAGTAATGATCTCTCTCAGCCATGTAATGATCTCTCTCGGCGATGATCTTTAGGTTCTCTGATTCCTTGGTCTTCAGTTTTGACTCCCACTTAGCAATGAGATTTCTGACTCTGTCGTCCCTCTGATCTCTCACGAGGATTTGCCTCCTCTTCTCGTCTTCAATAACCTTTGCAGCTCTGGCTAGCTTCTCCTTAGTGATGTCGTGCTCCTTTGTGGATGACGCTAAGGCTTGGCTGATCTTCCCATAGTAGGCAGTATCCATCTCAAAGCGCTTCGCTTCCAGGGCATGTCGCTTGTCTTGATCTTCCATCTTCACTCTAATCTCCTGATTAGCCGTCTGAATCCGAGCAACAGTCATCTCCAATTCAGCTTTCTCTGCAAGCAACTGATCTCTGGCTCTCCTCATCTCGAGGAATTCTTCCATACTGACAGAAGAACCCGGACCCTCAATCACAGGACACCAAGGATCACCTCCCGGAAATGGTAGATGTGTGATCTCGATCCTCTTCCTAAGCCAATCATCAAATAGAGGAAAATACCGGCTGTTAACCCTGCCATAAGGAACTTTACCCTTTCTCTGAATATCACGCCACTCATCCAATACTTGCCTCAGCTTGGCCTGATTGCCCTCAATCGGGAAGTAAAAGGACTCCTGAATCTCTCGTCCGAGAGGAGGACCCTCCACAGCAAACCCCATCTGTCTCCTAAGAAGCACCGGGTTGTAATTGATGCAACCCTGAACTCCTACCAGAGGCACATTGGGAAGACTCCCACAACTATATATGAAATCCCGTCCAGCCATACCATTATGAGTCCAAGCGATATCAGCGGCCCGCAAACCCATCAATCTGACTGACCACTTGACCGTAGGATCAAGAGAAGCAAAAGCACCTCGGGAAGGCAAATACCCCATAAACCATCTGAATAGCATCTGAGCACAACATCGGATCAGTCCGCCACGCCGCTTCTCGTTCCTGTTATGAACCGAATAATAGACATCTCCGATCAGAGTAGGAATAGGGTTCCTCTGTATGAACAATCTGATAGCATTATGGTCCACAAAGCTCTTCTGATTAGGAAATAGAATAATCCCATAAATGCCCACAGCAGTCAAAGCACAGACCGTCTTCCAATTACCCACGACAGCATATTCCTTGGCCTTAGCTTCCAAGAAACTCAAGTGAAAACCAGGTAATTTTCCTTTCTCTTTCAAACCCTCCTTGGTCATTTCCGGACTCAAATAAAGAGCACGAGAAATCCCAAGGATGTCAGGCTCCGCCCTAGTGGCATGGAAAGGAATCTGATCTCGGATCTGAATACCCAGGATACCAGCATAGTCCTCCATCAAAGGTCCCAACAAATAATCCGGGAACACGAAACATCTCAAACCCGGGTCATAGAACTGGAGAAGAGTATGAATGGTGCTCCTTTCACTGTCTGTGAGTCTGAAAACCATCTTCAGGATACCACCGTATGACTCTCTGAACATCCCCACATGGTCGGGTGTAATCAATGCTATCATATCCCTCAGCACACTGATCTCTGGGTCGAAGAAACTGTAGACCACATCGTCCTTCAAACCGGTCCTCATATCTGAGCAAAGAAGTCTCTCAACCAGGATCTCGATCAAAATGTCCCTGCATATGGATAAACATGTGTTAGATGCAGATAAATGCAAAATGTTAATGATGCTGATGAATGAATGCAATGCATTGTGCCATCCTCCAAGTCATCTGATCATCTGTTGCACTGAAGCCTGATCTCTGAACTGATCACAACCATCTGACAGAATCTGTAACCACAAATCCAACTCAAGGGTTCCGAAATAAACGGAACTGAAAGGTACATCACCATCATCATCATCAGAGATCCACTGAACAGATAACCACAACCTCTGAATCGGCCCGGGGAATCCTGAAATAAACGGATCCCCACTGATAAATAACACGGACAGCACTCCGGCGTCTCGGCAATAAATGACCATAAATCCGATTTATAAAGATGACTCTGATCAACGGAACCAAAAGTCACCATCAAAGTCACCATCTGAACATGCATTTGCAAGAACCACCCTCCCCTCACAGGTAAATTCTAATCAGGTTATCCTAAGGCGGATAATAGTCTCGACAATCGGGCAAAGATACTCAACGGGTTTGCCCTTTCGGGTGTGCCGTTGTAGCTCTCTTAAGATCGTCTAAACCAAAGATCCAGGAAAGATCGGTCACCGAAGTCAATAGTTCAGATGAAGTAACTCAACCAAAGTGGATACTCCACAAAGGAAAAGCTCCCTCAAAAGAACCTCGTCCGGCTTGTGGTACATCACGTTGCCAAGAACATGTTGACCTAACATGAAGGAGACAACATGAGACCACACTAATCCTAGGTGTACACTCGGGCCTTGGTTTTAGCCCCACTCATAACACCCACCCCATAACAGAGGAACCATCTGCAGAAGACGGCACGATGATAGTATGATGCATGCAAATATTTATGCAAATATACATATGCACAGTATAATAATAAATGCAATAAATAGAGCAACACAAGCAACCTAAACTATCCTAGAACGCTAGGAGAGACTCGCTTAGGGAAGATGGACCAGCAATAGGTCAACTTCTCTAGTCCCCAGCAGAGTCGCCAGTTGTCACATCCGCGAAAAACAACCGGCGGGCTAAAACAAAACAATGCAGAGCCGCCACCGTGCGTTATTTATCCCAAAAGAGGGAAAGGAAACGCTCGAAGTAAACCTGGAAAAGACATGGCCTCGCGACCAAAGAGAATGGGATCGGGAGTCGGTTACGCAAGGGGAAGGTATTAGCACCCCTCACGTCCGTCGTACTCGACGGGATCCACGCTCTAAAAAATAGAATAAGGTTGCTAGAAGAAACACTGCTCAAAGAATACACACACACGCACTAAAACAAAACAGGTGGAAGACGGAAGAAGGTAACTCGGCAGGATATCGCATCTTGGTCCTACGTAGTTTGTCAAAAACAAACATCAGAGTCAACGTAGTTTGGGACAAGGTGAGACGTGCTCGATAGGATATCGCATCTTATGCCTACGTATCTCATCTAGAATGAGAATCAGAGCTACCGTAGTTCGGCTCACGCACGCCAAACACAACAAAACGCACACAGGAAACCGATTGCCAATCGCTGGACTTATGTCAGACTCCACACAAAAATGGCAAACATGGGACCCGAATGCCAATCACTGGACTTATATCAGCGCCCGAACCAAACAAACCCACACTGGAACCCGAATGCCAATCACTGGACTTATATCAGCTTCCAAGCACACAACAACCAAACAAGTTAATAGGGAGTCGGGAACTCGAGCCTAATAACTGTCAAGCACACACACAAAAAACAAAAGGGTGCCCGGAGAGATCCCGTACGACCTCCTGCCTACGTACCTCATCTGGTATGAGGATCAGGGCAACGTAGTTCCCCTTAACAGGGGAGAAACTTTCTCCTAACCAGAGACTGGGAAATGACAAACTAAAAGGGAGACTGACTCGAGCCTAATAGTTATCATGTATTCCACAATGGTCCTAGGTTGAGTTTTCTATCTACTTGCATAGGCAGCAAGCTAATCCTAAACAGGCAAAGCAAAGCATACAAGCTCAAGCAAAACAAAGCAAACATACACAATTAGCACACACTATATACAGACAAAGTGGGCTCACACAAGGGTTAGGCTGCAAAAGCAAGCCAACTGTGTCAGGGTGATGATTTGCTCTTAACCCTAACATTGAGAGTTAGGGTGAAGCAGATGAATGGGAAGTGAGGATGAGACCTCACAGCTCTTATCCCTGGCCAGGGAGAGCTTCAGACAAAGGAAGTGTGGGTTCAGAAAGTGGAAACCCTTCTACACTTATGACTGACTCAACTGTACAACTGTACAAGGATCTTGGGTTAATATCCCAATGCATCAACACCAGTTGTGTGAGCAACGGGATGACACAACTGAGTAGCAGGAGATGGATTGCACATCTCTTGTATCTGCCAATTGCCTTAACAAAGGTCTTTTCCTGCTTGGCACAAATGTAAACAATCACAAGCATTGCCTCTTAAGGAGGGCTTCAGACAGGTGCCTAACCAAGTAACAGGCCAGGTCTTCCAGACTACATGAAGTCAAGAAAGTATACCTAGTTGGTTAAGCAACCAAGCAAAGTTCAAAGAACTATAGCAACTAAGGTACCTGAAAACAATCCAATACAGTCAGTTACACAACTCAAACAGTCAAACAGATAAACTAAAAGTCAACAGTTAACTGTACACAAGCAATGCATCAAGCAAAGCACAAGCCAATGCTCAACACAAATGACTTAGAAGCCACCTACAAAACAAACTTAATGTTAATCAACATCAATCGAACAAGCCACTCAAGCCAAGTGAATTAATTCCTCCATGCCATATGCTTTTTGTCCTGAAACACAATCTCAAACATGAGAAGCACACCCCTAGGACAAAGCCTAGGGTCCAAGGGGGATCAATATTTCAAAACAGAACATGAAAATTATCAAAAATCAAGTTCAATCAATTAAGAAACAAATCCAAGTGGTCTCACATTCATATCATCAACCAATTTCATTTCACAAGGCATCTAAGGCAAAACATGCAATTTCAAAGCTCATTGGACCAAGCAGAATGAATCAATCCAAACCCAATCCAAAACAAATCAATAATTCTCAAGAACAATCATGGCTAACCAGCATTCATAACATGTTCATCATACCAAAATTCAAGTCAATTGGATAAGTGGAAGCATGTCAAATAAAATCCCTAAGTCAAGGCAAGGCAAGACAAGCTCATACAAGGCATAAAACCATGCACCAACTTCAAGAAAGCACAAAACAGAATTTGCATAAGATAAATGAACCAAACCAAAGCCATGGCACCCTTCAATATGTCTAGAATCACTCCACAAAATTTCAAGTCCATCCAATACATATCAAGAATTTCACTAATCATTTAAGATCATGACTCACAAAAGGTCCACAATTGGTCAAACAGAAAGGAAATCCTCAAACAAATTGAAAATGCATCCAAAAAATCCACAAAACTTCATGAATGATCCTAATATCCAGAAGATTCAGCATGCAAAAATTCAAATCATTTCAAGTTCATATGGCATGGAAAATAAAATCATGAAGTTAGACAAGAAATGGTATGACACACATTGTCACACCTAGATTCAACAGCTCATATCTCACAAACCAGGAATGATAAAATCACAAACTCTATACCAAAATGTTCATTGAGATGTCTGTTTTACACATGCAAAATTTCAAGAATTTTGGATTAAGCATCATCATTTCATGATCAAAATACCAAGCAAGGTGCATGAAAGAACATATGTGAACAAACCCTAGGCCATTCAAAAACACACACGTGCACAATTTTTGCAAAAATAATCAAAACATAGAGAACATCATAAGGATCATGGCACAAAAAATTCCAGTCAATTTGGATCATTATTTCATGAGATATGATTTTTCTAATGGCATGAAAAAATAAAAAAAGATGAGCAAGGCATGTGAAATATGGATAATATGATGAAAGAAAAATGCAAAGGCCAAAGTGGAATTGACATAGCCAGGAATCGAAGGGAGTAGGGTTTTCAAACTGCAGCGCGCTACTGTAGGGACCTGGACACGTGGTCCAATTGCATGGCCAATAACACCTAAGTGCATGCAGAGTAGCGCTAAAGAGGATCAAAACACGGTTTCTGGAAAATTTTCAAACGTTCATCATATGTTCATCCACATTCATCACTCAAGAACAATTCTTCACCAAATTTGACAAACCTTATACCATTGGAAAGGTCTCTCAATGCACATCAACAATATGACATCAATTTGGATTAATTCTTCCTCATTTCAAAGATTCGAATCAAAACATATTTGTGCATCAAAATGAAAATCAACATAACTTTCTTGTTTCTCAACCAAATTCAATGACACAAAGTGCAGTACACTCCACAAGAAAAGATCTATCAAACACATATCATAATTGCATGAATTATCAAAGTCGAAAACTCACCTTCAAGAATTGGCAGAAGTTGATTCGCGTGTTTCAGGCCATGTAAATGCAAAACAGAAGTTCCATGATGATAAGGAAGGTGAATGAATGCAAGGCTTTAGCTCAACAGTGCTTGATTTGCTCAGAAATTCAAATTGCCATGGATGAAGCTCACTTTGACAGTTCCAAATTCAGCTTGAAAACCTTGTGATCTTGCTTCTAATGACCTCAATTATGTATGTGGATGAAGGATTGATGAAGATCTTGGCAAGGTTTGTGAAGAAAATTGCAGAAAAGTGAGAGAGAAAAGATGAAAAGTTTTGGATCTAGATCTCAATTTCCAAATTCTGTTATGATTAATCAGAAAACAGTTATGATTATGGTTTTATATGTGATGTTAATGATATTGCTAATCATGATTAGCCAAAATGCAAGTGTTTAAATGAATTCAAGTTTTGGTGCATTTTAGCATTTTGGCCAATTCACCCTTCCTTGTGATTCAATGTAACAGTACCAATTTCTGGTTTTGGATAACTTGGAAATGATGTTTTTAAGCAAATGCAAGTGGAATTGAATGAATACCATGCCTATTTTTCAAAATCACCTTTTTCCCTCCAAATTCAAAATAGGTTCACTTGAAAAATGCACTTTTTTTGTGATGAGTTTTAATGAAATGTGATGCATGAATTGGATAGAGGACATCAAAAGAAACTTGCTCCAAAAATTCTTACTTCATTTGGCCATTTGAATCAAAAGTTATGCACTTTTGAAATTCAACTTTTCTTGACAATGATTGATCCATAACTTGCCAACCACAAATGAGAAATTCATGTTCTTGGACTTTTTGGAAAGGTGAGAGCAAGATCTACAACTTTCATGTTGGACAAAATTTCATTTGAAGCATTTTTGGACATGTAATTTTGAGGAGAAAAACTTTCCATTTTTGGCAATTTTGAATTACAAGTCACTTTCTATTTTTGGAAAGTTTCCATCTGACTTTATTTTCTTCATTGTTGATGTTTGAAATGTCAAATGAAACTTGTTTGGACATGAATGAAGTGTCTCTAACTCTCTCCCACCTCCAAATCCATCAGTTGACCTTTGGTTGACTTTTGTTGACTGATAGATGAATTTGCTATGCACAGAGAAACTTGAGCCTCAAACTCTTGATGAAATGGCTCAATGATAAAACCCTAGCTTCCATAAGCTCAATATAATCATATGATGACCCACATATCCATTGAAACCCTCATCTCCTTGCAAAACCCTGATTGGCCCAATACAACTGATTAGGGTTGACCAGAGGTCAAAACCCTAATCCCAAGGAAGCTTGCCATGTACAATGAACCCCTTGGTGATGATGATACCATGATGATGATGATGTACCATTTCAACCAAGATCAAGCTCAACCTCCTTGAAGAACATAGAAACCCTAATTTGAACCACAACCCTCCGATGGTTAGTGATCACCTCAATGAACCCTCAGGTTTGAATCTTTTAACCTCTTTATCTTCTGATCAAGACTTAGGAGGATGACTTGCACAAGGTTGCCACATGATATGCAAAGATGCAATGCCTAAAGACCTAAGAAATGAAATGCAAAATGCTAAGCTAGTCCCAAGAGAGGAGGGAAAATTTTGAGGTGTTACAATATGGATAAACATGAGTTAGATGCAGGTAAATGCAAAATGAAATGATGATGATGAATGAATGCAATGCATAGTGCCATCCTCCAAGTCATCTGAACAACTGCTGCACTGGGATACGGCCTTTGACTGATCACAACCATCTGAGGTACTGAGCAATCACAAATCCGACTTGGGTTCTGAAATAAACGGAACTGAAAGATACATCACCATCATCACCAGAGATTCTCTGAACAGATAACCATAACACTCTCTGAACCAGCCCGGGGAATCCTGAAATAAACGGATCCCCACTGATAAATACCACGGACAGCACTCCGACGTCTCAGAAATAAATATCCATAAATCCGACTTATAAATAGGACTCTGATCAACGGCTGACCCATTAGTCACCACCAAAGTCACCATCGGAACATGCATTTGTAAGAATCACCCTCCCCTCACAGGTACATTCTAATCAGGTTATCCTAAGGCGGATAATGGTCTCGACAGTCGGGCAAAGATACTCAACGGGTTTGCCCTTTCGGGTGTGCCGTTGTAGCTCTCTTAAGATCGTCTAAACCAAAGATCCGGGAAAGATCGGTCACCGAAGTCAATAGTTCAAAAGAGGTAACCCAACCAAAGTGGA
The DNA here is from genome assembly GCF_024323335.1 of Lathyrus oleraceus. NCBI lineage: Eukaryota > Viridiplantae > Streptophyta > Magnoliopsida > Fabales > Fabaceae > Lathyrus > Lathyrus oleraceus. The sequence goes on from NW_026112426.1 coordinate 71,994, forward strand.
AAACCCCACAAAGGAAGAGCACTCTCCAATGAACCTCGTCCGGCTTGTGGTATGTCACGTTGCAACAATATGCTGATAAAGCAAATGAGGAACGTGAGACCACACTAATCCTAGGTGTATACTCGGGCCTGGGTTTTAGCCCCACTCAGAACACCCACCCCAAATCATAGGAACCACCTGTACAGAGGACAGCAACATGATAGTATGATGCATGCAAATATTTATGCAAATATATACACAACAGAATAATAAAATACAATAAATAGAGCAGCACAAGCAACCTAAACTATCCTAGAAAGCGCTAGGAGAGACTCGCTTAGGGAAGATGGACCAGCAGGAGGTCAACTTGTTGTGTCCCCAGTGGAGTCGCCAGCTGTCGCATCCGCGAAAAATAACCGGCAGGCTAAAACAAAACAACACAGAGCCGCCACCGTGCATTATTTATCCCAAAGGAGGGAAAGGAAACGCTCGAAGTAAATCTGGAAAGGAAATGGTCTTACGACCAGAGATTACAGGGTACGGGAGTCGGTTACGCAAGGGGAAGGTATTAGCACCCCTCACGTCCGTCGTACTCGACGGGATCCACGCTCAAAAAGATAGGATAAGGTTGCTAAAAGAAACTGCTCAAAGAATGCACACACACACACACTGGGACAAAACAGGTGGAAGACGAAAGAAGGTAACTCGGCAGGATATCGCATCCTGGTCCTACGTAGTTTGTCAGGAACAAACATCAGAGTCAACGTAGTTCAGGACAAGGGGAAATGTGCTCGATAGGATATCGCATCCTATGCCTACGTATCTCATCTAGAATGAGAATCAGAGCTACCGTAGTTCGGCTCACGCACGCCAAACAAAACACAAACCCAAACAGGCAAACATGGAAACCGAATGCCAATCGCTGGACTTACATCAGACTCCGAACCAATAAACCCACACTGGAAACCAAATGCCAATTGCTGGACTTATATCGGACTCCAAGCACACAATAATAGGATACGGAATTCCAATCGCTGGTCTTATATCCATCTCCTAACACACACAAGAAGGAAACAAACAAACAAGTTAATAGGGAGTCTGGAACTCGAGCCTAATAACTGTCAAGCAAACACACACAAAAAGAAAAAGGGTGCCCGGAGAGATCTCGTACGACCTCCTGCCTACGTACCTCATCTGGTATGAGGATCAGGGCAACGTAGTTCCCCTGAACAGGGGAGAAACTTTCTACTAACCAGAGACTGGGAAATGACAAACTAGAAGGGAGACTGACTCGAGCCTAATAGTTATCATGTAATCCACAATGGTCCTAGGTTGAGTTTTCTATCTAACTTGCACAGGCAGCAAGCTATCCTAAACATCACAATCAGAGCAAACATACACAATTAGCACACACTATATACAAACAAAGTGGGCTCACACAAGGTTAGGCTGTGAAACACAAGCCACTGTATCAGGGTGATGTTAGCTCTTAACCCTAACATTGAGAGTTAGGGTGAAGCAGATGAAATGGGAAGTGAGGGGTGTGCCTCACAGCTCTTATCCCTGGCCTGGGAGAGCTTTGGACAAATGAAAGTGTGGGAGTCCAGAAAGTGGGACTCTACTCCACATGACTGACACAACAAAGATCTTGGGTTAGTATCCACAATGCATCAACACAAGGTGTGTGAGCAAAGGGATGACTCAACTGAATAGCAGGAGATGGATTGCACATCTCTTGTATCTGCCAATGCCTCTTAGAGGTCTTTTCCTGCTTGGCACAAAGATAAACAATCACAAGCATTGCCTCTTAAGGAGGACTTCAGACAGGTGCCTGCCCAAGTAACAGGACATGTCTTCCAGACTACATGAAGTCAAAGAAATTATACCTAGATGGTTAAGCAACCAAGCAAAGTTCAAAGAACTATAGCAACTAATGTACCTGAAAACAATCCAACACAATCAGTATACAATCAACAAAAGTCAAACAGACAATGGTCAACAGTCAACTGTGCACAGTCAAACAGACAAACATCAATGCAAGCCACAAGGTGCAAAGCATAAGCTCAACTCAAATGAGCTAAAAGCCACCTACAAAACAACTCAATGTTAATCAACATCAACCAAATAGGCAACTCAAGCCAATGAATCAATTCCTCAATGCCATATGCTTCTTATCCTGAAAACAAAGCTCAAACATAAGCACAAACCACTAGGACAAGGCCTAGGGTCAAAGAGGGAGAAATAATTCAAAACAGAACATGAAAATTGACATAAATTGGCATTTAATTGGCATGGCAAAGAAATTCCTCAAGTCAAGCAAGCAAAGGTGTGACACACATTGTCACACCTACATTAACCAGATCATATCTCAACAACCAGAAATGAGAAAAATGCAAACTCTACACCAAAATGTCAATTAGGATGTCTAGTTTAAGCATGCAAAGTTTCAAGAGCATTGGATAAAATCTCATCATTTCACAAAGCATATGGCAAGATAGGTCAAGAAAACACACACATACACAATCCCTAAGCCAAATTAAATTCCAACCAGGCACAAATTGTGGAAAAATAGTCATAAAAAACTAGAAATGATAAGGATCATGTTGCAAAAAGTCTCATGTTATTTGGATCATCCATCAATGAGTTATGAATTTTTTAAGTGGATGAAAAAAATAAAAATGTATGAAGCACATAGCATGAAATGGTATGGAAGAAAATGCAAAGGCCTTTTGGAAATGTCATGGATGGGAATCGAACCGGCCACGAATTCAAATGAGGCGCGTTTTATGTGAAACACACCGTTTCACTAAGTACATGTGGCAGCGGGAAGCGTTTTGGACCAATCAATTTGCCACGCCACCTACAGCTGGGCCAATGCATGAAGGCTAACATGAAAATGCATGCAAAGCACGCGGTGAGAAGATCAAACAGGTTTCTGGACAGAAAACCCTAGGTTCTTCATCAATGTTCATCGTGTTCATATGCTCAAGAACACAATTGTCCAGAAATTAAAAATGAATACACCATTGCACTCATCTTTCATCATACATCATGGATCAAGGCTTGGTTAGTGCTAATTCATCCTATGTTCAAAGATTCGAAGCCAAACATTTTCATGTGCCAAACCTAGATCTACCATATCTACCTCATTTCTCCATGAAAATCAATGATCTAAAGTGCAGATTAATCACCAATGAAAGATCTACAACATGCATCTATCAATTTCATGAATTAAAGCATTCGAAATCTGACCTTCAAGGATGTGCAGAAGTGGAATCGATGCTTTCAGGCTTGGTAAGGCACAAACAGATGCTCCTCAGCTCTTGGATGAATGAATGGAGGGAAGTTTGAGTGTTAATCGTGCACGATCTTGCTTGAATCTCCAACTGCCATTGATGAGTATATGCTTCAACAGTCCTTAATTCTGCATGAAAACCTCTAGATCTTGCTTCAATCCAGCTCAATTATGCTTGTGGATGATGATTCAATCAAGGAAATAGCAATGTGTATGAAGAAAATTGAAGAAAAAGTTTGAGAGCAAAGTGGAGAAAAGTTTCAGATCTGGAAATTATGAGCTGTTAATCCAGTTTCTGTTATAATTATGCTATATATATGATGCCTTAACCATGTTGCTAATCACAATTAAGCCAAATGCAAATGGATTAGTGAAATTGAAGTGTAATGCCAATTTGTCAATTCACCCTCATGTAATGCATGCCAATGGAGCAGTGCTCGAATTTGCCCTTGGAATCATTTCAAATGCTGTTTGGAGCCAAGTGTAATTGGTAAAAGGTGAATGCAATGCATAATTTTCAAATTACCACTTTCCCTCCAAAATTCAAATGAAAAGTCCAAAAGTTTTATGATCAAAATGCATGGCCTATGATGCATGAATTGGATAGTACATGTCAAAACAAGAATGTTGCAAAAAGAACCACTTCATTTGGCCTCTTGGTGTGAAAGTTATGCACTTGTGAAGTTCAAATTTGCTTGACCATGATTGATCCATATCTTTTCAACCATACATGAGAAATTCATGTTCTTGGACTTTTTGGAAAGGGGAGAAAAAGTATTCAACTTTAATGTTGGACAAAATTTTATTTGAAGCTTGCTTGGTCATGTAAACTTGAGGAGAAAACCTTTCCATTTTTGGCAATTTCAAATTACAGGTCACTTACTATTTTTGGAAAGTTTTCATCTGACCTCAAATTCTTCAATGTTGATGTTTGAAATGTCAAATGAGACTTATTTGAACATGAATGAAGTATTTCTAACCACTTCCCACCTCCAAATCCAACAGTTGACTTTTGGTTGACTTTTGTCAATTGATAGATGACTTGGCCATGCACAGATGAATTTGAGCCTCAATCTCCTGATGAAATGGCTCCAAAATGAAACCTTAGCTTACACAAGCTCATTAAAACCATATGATGATCCCCATATCATTAAAGACCTCATCTCCTTGAAAAACCCTGATAGGCACAATTCAACTGATTAGGGTTGACCAGAGGTCATACCCCTAATCCCAAGGAATCTGATCAGGAATAATGAATCTCTTGGTGATGATAAGACCATGATGATGATGATGTATCATTTCAACCAAGATAATACCCAATCTCCTTGAGGAACCAAGAAACCCTAATTGAAGCACAAACCCTCAGATGGCTAGTGATCAATTCATGAAACCCTTAGGCTTGAATCTATTAACCTTTTTATCTTCTGAACAAGACTTAGGAGGATGACTTGCTTATAGTTGCCACATGATATGCAAAGATGCAATTACTAATGTCCTACAAAATGAAATGCAATATGTTAAGCTAGTCCCAAGAGAGGAGGGCAAATTTTGAGGTGTTACAGCTGCCCCTATTCAATCCACTGTGAACCTGTCGATATGAACAGCCTCGGCTTTCAGATGATCAGGGTGAAGAGTGATTGAATACCAAGAACAGACGAACAATTTGCATTCTGATGGGAAAATAATTAATAATGCCTATCAGAATCGGCAACGAAGCAATCTCAAAAAGAAGAATCCGTCTGGTACGGAGAAAGTCGGCCTGAATACCGAAACAGGAATATTGGTCTGGATACCAAAATAAATGGTAACACAGGAATAACCATGGCCTGAACACCACCTATCAGTCTGAATACTGAGCATCAGAATATGAGAGTATAGACGTTGGTCTGAATACCGGGAGACTGGCCTGAACACCGGAAAGATTGGCCTGAACGCCACTTCGGTCGGGATACCGGGAGATTGGCCTGAATGCCACTTCGGTCTGGATACCGGAGGATTGGCCTGAGTGCCACAAGCTGCATCGATCTGAACTTCGGAAGCTTCTTCAATCTGAAAATCGGAACTTGGTATGAACACTAAACAACTGGCCTGAACGCCACTTTGGTCTGAACACCACTTCGGTCTGGATACTGGAAACTTGGCCTGAATGCCACAAGTACTTCAACCTGATTGTTGGAAACTTCTTCGATCTGAAAATCGGAAGCTGGCCTGAGCGCCACAAGTTCTTCGACCTGAACATCGGAAACTTCTTCGATCTGAAAATCGGAAACTGGCCTGAGCGCCACAAGTTCTTCGACCTGAATGTCGGAAACTTCTTCGATCTGAAAATCGGAAACTGGTCTGAATACCACCTTGGTCTGAATACCGGAAACTTGTCTTGCCTGTCAGCATCGGCAGAAAGGAACAGTGATACATGAGACGACACGCGTGCCAACGACCCATGCTAGGGATAACAAGCCACGAACCGACTATTCTCTACTCACCCTAGCCAACGAACACTTCACGTTTAGCTGGGGATTATCTCTTTCGCTTTACCCTTTTTTGGACCCCAAAACTTCTGGGATTAACATTCCCATCTCTGCCTGACAGAAACTTTTCCTCCAATATCTCACTACTGGGGAATACTGTTGATTCAAAATCACGATACCAAACTCCTCAGAGTAACCTCTTCACCCTCTGGCGACACCACCTCTCAAACAATAACCACGGTCTGAGACTAGCTTATGCTTGGAATGCTGATGCATGATATATTTTTGGCGTAATGCTCCATAATCATGGAAATGCTACGCGATTTATGCAATATGTTATGCTTATATACATGATGAATGCATAAAAAAGTATCCCCCTCAAGGGACTCCTCTGGGGAGCTCAAAGCACTCTGCTGAGGAACTCAACAACACTCCGACCTCCGCCCTGCTGGGGAATAACACTGCTGCTGGGAAAAGGCAACCCTTGCTGGGGAAAACCTCCTCTGTACCCGATCCGCTTGGGGACCTCGCTGGGGTAAGAACCACCAACGCGCTTTGTGGGGAAACCGCAGTCTCGGACTTGCTGGGGATACAACAATCCTGACTCTGCTTGGAGAAACCACCACCAATAGATACTTCCGCTGGGAAATAGCAACCTTCAGGCCTGGCTGCTGAGGAAACACCGATCTCCAATCCGCTGGGGGGATAACCATCCTGACCCTTCTAGGGAAGCCACAGACCTTGAATCTGCTGGGGAGGTAACAATCCCAACTCTGCTTGGGGGGATGAGGAAAGTCTGGTACTGAACACCCGTCGACTCGTCGAACCTCGGTATCCACATCCAAATCCAATGACGGCTTTCCAACTTTGAGAACTCCCAGACTCGTCTGGACTTTTCTGATTCATCACCTTGCATTCCCGACCACTCCGTACTCCCCGGAGAGCGAACTCCTTAGATTCATACAGACTTTCCAATCTTCAGACTTTGAAGAGTCTTCTTGACTAATATACAGGATCGTCGTACGTCCTCGTCGTCTTTTCACCATTCTTCTATTCATTCGTCCCTGATCGGACTCCACGGGGATTCTTTGGTCAAAAGCTTTCACATCACAACCTGCAAGTGAGTGAAAATACCTAACAACACCTGCAAAAGAGATCGTTAGATAAAAACGTGCCCCAGGCATGTCAAGATTTCAACACTTGGGGTCACTCAACCTTCCGAATAAGATTTCAAGCTTTCAATCTTATAAGCATGCCTTGGAAGGGATCTGTATGTCTTAAAATGCACAGATTCTTTATCAAAAATAACTGGATGTTTTTGCAATCAAAGCGGTAATGAAAAACAAAAACAAAATTATTTGACTGAATATGCATTTTATTGATTGAAAAAGTGTGGCTCAAATTGAGCAATACAAAGGAAGCAATTCCTGAAAAGAGGTAATTGCGCACAAAAGGAAAAATCTATCCTAATGGCAACGTAAAACTGCGATCTCATCAAGTTCCAACTCGGTTACACCCCATATGTCCTCAGACTCTCCGTGCTTTCCACCTTCTGAACAAGACGCTTCCGATTGATCCCTACCGGGTATTATCCATGTCATATCCGAAGTACAAACGATCATGCCAGACGCAGTTGTTCGTTTCAATCCCTCTTTTGCCTGGACCGCCCTTTCGGGTTTTCAGTCCATCGGGATACCCTTTTTTGCCCAAGCCGCTTTTTCAGGTTTTCGACTTGCCGGGTGTACAATTCTTTTCATCTTTATCCCTAATTTTTGCCCGAACCATTTTATTTTTTTTCGGTTCGCCGGGATGCCCATTTTTTGCCTAGACTATTTTATTCTTTCCGTCCAGCGGGTCTCTTTATACGAAGTATTTTTTAACTGCGTCTGCATTCACAGGGGATGGAAAATCCTCGCCATCCATGGTCGTCAACAACGAGGCTCCTCCAGAGAAGACCTTCTTGACCACGAATGGACCTTCATAATTGGGTGTCCACTTGCCCCTTCTATCGTTTTGAGGAGGAAGGATCCTTTACAGTACCAGATCTCCAACATGATACACACGAGGTCGTACCTTTCGGTCAAAAGCACGCTTCATCCTCTGCTGGTATAACTGCCCATGACAGATGGCTGCCAGCCTCTTTTCCTCAATCAGGCTCAACTCTTCGTACCGGGTTCTTACCCATTCTGCCTCTTGCAGTTTCACGTCCATCAGGACTCTCAAAGAGGGAATTTGAACCTCAACCGGTAACACAGCTTCCATTCCATATACCAACGAGAAAGGCGTTGCCCCAGTGGAAGTACGCACCGAAGTTCGATACCCATGCAATGCAAATGGCAACATCTCATGCCAGTCTTTGTAGGTCACAACCATCTTCTGCACAATCTTCTTTATATTCTTAATGGCTGCCTCAACCGCCCCATTCATCTTCGGACGATAAGGAGAAGAATTGTGATGCTCGATCTTGAATTCCCGGCACAGTTCTGCCATCATCTTGTTGTTCAAATTAGAACCATTATCAGTAATGATCCTCTCGGGAACCCCATATCGGAAAATGATGTCTCTCTTCAAAAATCTGGCCACGACCTGCTTCGTCACGTTCGTATAAGAGGCTGCTTCCACCCACTTGGTGAAGTAATCAATAGCCACTAATATGAATCGGTGCCCATTCGAAGTCGTAGGCTCAATCTTCCCAATCATATCAATGCCCCACATAGCAAACAGCCATGGAGACGACATCAAACTCAACGGATTTGGAGGCACGTGCACCTTGTTAGCATAAATCTGGCATTTATGACACTTCCGCACGAAATTGAAACATTGGGCCTCCATTGTCATCCAATAATAACCTGCCCTCAGCAGCTTCTTCACCATCGCATTCCCACTGGCATGGGTACCGAACGACCCCTCGTGAACCTCTTTCATTAATTGGCTTGCTTCTTTATCATCAACACATCTGAGCAAGACCCAATCGAAGTTTCTCTTGTACAAAACCCCATCCTTATTCAAGTAGAACACCATAGCCAACCTCCGCAGAGTCTTTCAGTCCTTCTTGGATGCTCCCTCAGGATACTCTTGGGTTTCCAGATAGCGCTTGATATCGTAATACCACGGCTTCTCATCATCAGGCACTGTGTCAACAACAAACACATAAGCCGGTCTATCCAGACGTCCCACCTCAACACTGGGAAACTGATTCCACCATTGCACCTTAATCAAAGCAGCCAGAGTAGCCAAAGCATCTGTCAACGGATTCTCTTCTCTAGGCACATGATGCATCTTCACCGTGGTGAAAAACGTCAACAATCTCCTCGTATAGTCCCGGTACGGAACTAAATAAGATTGACGCGTATACCATTTTCCGTTAACTTGATTCACAACCAAAGCTGAATCTCCATATATAACAAGGTTTTTGATCCTCAAATCAATCGCCTCTTCAATCCCCAGGATACAAGCTTCGTATTCAGCCACGTTGTTGGTGCACTCAAATGTCAGTCGGGCAGCAAAAGGAATGTGGGATCCTTTCGGCGTAACCAAAACAACACCAACACCGCTACCATTCACGTTAACGGCCCCATCAAACATCAGAATCCATTCGGATTCAGGGTCAGGCCCCTCCTCCGGGATTGGTTCCTCACAATCTTTCGATTTGAGAAACATGATGTCCTCATCAGGGAATTCAAACTTCATCGGTTGATAATCCTCAATAGGTTGTTGGGCGAGGTAATCAGACAATACACTCCCCTTGATTGCTTTCTGAGAGGTATATTGGATATCATATTCTGTCAAAATCATTTGCCACCTCGCAACCCGTCCGGTCAATGCTGGCTTCTCAAAAATGTACTTGATTGGATCCATCTTGGAAATCAACAAAGTGGTATGAACCAGCATATACTGTCTCAGTCGGCGAGCAGCCCAGGCCAAAGCACAGCAAGTTTTCTCGAGCAGTGAATATCTTGTTTCACAATCGGTAAACTTTTTGCTAAGGTAGTATATGGCATGCTCTTTTCTACCAGACTCGTCATGCTGCCCCAATACACACCCCATAGACCCCTCGAGGACTGTCAGGTACAGAATTAACGGTCGTCCCTCCACAGGAGGCATCAGAATCAGAGGCTCCTGCAAATATTCTTTTATTTTTTCAAATGCCGCTTGGCAATCCTCATTCCACCTGACCGTTTGATCTTTTCTCAACAACTTGAATATTGGTTCACACGTGGCTGTTAGATGAGATATGAACCGCGAAATGTAGTTCAATCTACCTAAGAAACCACGAGCCTCTTTCTCCGTTCTCGGTTCAGGCATTTCTTGTATTGCTTTTACTTTAGCAGGATCAACCTCGATTCCTTTTTCACTTACAATGAACCCCAGCAATTTACTGGACCGCACTCCGAACGTACACTTGTTCGGATTCAACCTCAGTCTGAATTGTCTCAACCGGTCAAACAACTTGGCCAGATCTACCAAATGTCCCTCTTCTGTCTGGGACTTTGCTATCATGTCATCAACATAGCATTCGATTTCATGATGAATCATATCATGAAACAAAGTCACCATGGCTCTCTGATAAGTAGCACCAGCATTCTTGAGACCGAACGGCATTACCTTATAACAGAAAGTACCCCACGGTGTGATGAACGTTGTTTTCTCCATATCATCTGGCGACATTTTGATTTGATTATAGCCAGAAAAGCCATCCATGAAGGAAAACACCGAGAATTGAGCTGTATTATCTACCAACACATCAATGTGAGGTAATGGAAAATCATCCTTCGGGCTAGCTCGATTCAGATCCCGGTAGTCCACACACATTCTCACCTTCCCATCCTTCTTCGGCACCGACACAATGTTTGCAACCCAAGGTGGATAATTAGTGACAGCAAGGAAACCAGCATCCCACTGTTTCTGAACCTCCTCTTTAATTTTCATCGCCATGTCAGGTCGAGTTCTGCGCAACTTCTGCTTCACTGGAGGACAATCTGCTCTCAACGGTAGCTTGTGCACAACAATATCGGTATCCAACCCTGGCATATCTTGATAAGACCAGGCGAAGATATCAACATACTCTTTCAACAAGGCTACCATTCTGCTCTTGACACTCTCCTCCAAAGCAGCCCCCACTTTCACCTCTTTTCTGACCTCGTCGGTACCCAAATTCACAACCTCAACTCGCTCTTCGTGCGGCTGAATCACCTTCTCCTCTTGTTTTAATAATCTGGCTAATTCCTCCGGCAGTTCACAATCTTTTTCTCCTTCTTCTTCGGCATGATAGATCGGATTGTCGAAATCATATGAGGGTGTAACAGGATTGTTATCAATGAGATCCGGAGAATGATCGCATCTGCATGAATGTTGATTCATGCATTGCTTTAGAACCAGAGCGAGACAAATTGAAAAAGGAAAATGAAAACATTGCCATTTTTATTATTGTTTTTATTTTTAAACTGCAAAAATAAATGAAAAACAGGGAACACCGCTTTTAATTGAAAAACATCCTTTTATTTATGATGCAAAATTTTGCAAAAATGAACATGAGGTGGCCCTTACAATGAACCATTACGTTTCGGGAAAAACGTATGGCTTCCATGCAAATAAAATTGAAAACAGAAAAATATTACTCTTCTAGCAGAGTGACCGTGATGATCTTTTCAGCCTTCCAGTTCTGGACTCCCATCCCTGGTGCGCACGGCTTTATCCCCCGATCCATCTCGCAGTCACTGTCAACTTCATCACCCACCATACATATGTGATCTGGATCTAGCATTCCAACACTGGTGAATGTGAACGAAGGACGACGTCCTCTACCTTGTCCTGACGAGCCTCGGCCCGGCTGATAACCCACTCCGAAGCGGTCTTTCTTGGTGGCGATATCCATCATCTTCCCCCAACCCGGAGCTTCCCCACTCTTCACCACCTCAGCGGCCTGCTTATATGAAGAAATGGACGGTTTCTCCTCTTCTTTTGCAAAAAGAGCATTCTCCACCTTAACGGTTTCGAACGCTTGACTCGGGGTCTCCCATATCTCACCGTCCATTTCAACGTACTTGAACGATGATAGGTGGCTGACAAAGATATCCTCTTCTCCACAAACGGTGACGACCTGTCCATCCCAGATATATTTCAATTTCTGGTGCAAAGTCGAGGTCACTGCCCCAGCAGCATGAATCCATGGGCGACCCAACAGGCAACTGTATGCCGGCTGAATATCCATGACATAGAAAATAGACTTGAACACCTCAGGTCCAATCTTCACTGGGAGCTCAACCTCTCCGAACACAGCCCGCTTTGAACCATCGAAAGCCCTTACTATCAGGTCAGTGGGCGTCAGGATCAACCCTTCACAGTTCAGCTTCGCCAAGGCCTTCTTTGGCAACACATTTAAAGAGGAGCCGGTATCAACCAACACGTGCGAAAGCACGGCTCCTTTACATTCCATAGCAATGTGTAAAGCCCGGTTATGATTCCTCCCATCCACAGTCAGATCCATATCGGTGAAACCCAGCCCATGGCTGGCATGAACATTAGACACCACCGTCTCCAACTGATTAATCGTGATCTCTTGAGGAACATAGGCTCTCTTCAGAATTTTTAATAAAGCCTCTCTATGTCCCTCAGAGCTCAGCAACAACGACAAGATCGAGATCTTGGACGGGGTCTGCTGCAGATGGTCAACAAGCTTGTACTCAGACTTCTTGATGATTCTTAAAAATTCTTCCGCTTCATCATCAAGTTCTCTCTCCGACCCACCAGGCGCCGGTGTCACCACAGGAGTACCTTCATTGATTACTGCATGTTTTCCTTTTGCCCTGGCTAAAGCCTCGGCCTTTTCTTTCTTTTCTTTTTCTCCTTCTCCTCCCCTCAGAGCATCAGGGGCAAACAACCTCCCGCTACGAGTGAAACCACTGGGTTCGGCATTATCAACCTTTGAAACGGTAGTTTCACCCGCAGCTTGGTCCTCCATTTTCTCTCCATTACAATAAACTTGCCCACCATAATGCCACGGCACAGCATCATCTTTGTCATAAGGAATTGGCCCGGGTACCGTGATGGTAACTGGAGCCGCATCAGCCAGAGTTGACAAATCAACCGGGTCAAAGTAGATAGTTATGGTGGAGACATCCTCCTTCCCCATATCAGCCTTCTCAAACTTGAGACTTCCTTCGTCCATCAGCCTCTTGACAGTCTCCCTCAACAGTATGCACCCATTCGGAGCAACAATGCATGCAGCACAACAATTGTCACAGCCCGGAAAGACCCCATTTAACAACAACTGCCGTTTGACCTCAGCTAACGGAGTCTTCAACTGATCAACACTCAACAGCCCGATTCTGCTCTCCTCGGAGATTGCATTCACCCCCATCTGGCCATGCGCGGGCATGGGATTAGCATTCACATTGGGAGATGGAGCAAAGTTGATTGCCTTAGAATCCACTAGGTCTTGAACCACATGCTTAAAAGCTTTGTAGTTCTCTACGTTATGCCCAGGTGCACCTGAATGAAATTCACATTTGGCGTTCTCGTCAAAACTGGCTGGCCTCTGATCAGGTCTCAAAGGTGCCAGAGTTCTCAATTGTACCAACCCCAAATCCTTCAGCTTTTTCAACAGGAATGAATATGTCACAGGTGGCCTATCAAACTGACGATCATTCATTCGCCCTCTGACTTGATACTCGACCCTCTACGGTCTCTGCTGAAACGGTTGTCGTTGTTGTTGCGGTTGTTGCTGTTGTTGTTGTTGTTGTGTAGGCTGATTATCAGCAGGAATAGTTACCGCAGCAGTGTGCTGGTAGTAACGCTCCCTACTCTGTCCTCTTTGGGTATATACGGCACTAGTATCACCCTCCTTCTTCCTCTGGCCGTTTCCAAAGGGCTTCTTCGATCCTGATGACGAAGCATTACCACCCTGGATTTTCCCCAGCTTCAACCAACTCTCAATCCTTTCACCGGCCACCACAATATCGGCAAAGTTGGTGACCGGACATCCGACCATCCTCTCAGCAAATGCCCCCTGAAGGGTACCCATGAACAAGTCAGACATCTCCCTATCCACCAGTGGAGGTTGAACTCTGGCAGCCAACTCCCTCCACCTCTGCGCATACTCTTTAAACCCTTCATTAGGCTTCTGAGACATACCCTGCAGCTGGGTACGACTAGGAGCCATATCAGCATTGAACTGGTATTGTTTAAAGAAGGCATCGCCAAGATCCTGCCAGCTCTTGATGGCAGAAGACTTCAGCTTGGTGTACCACTCCAAGGATCCTCCGGACAGACTGTCCTGAAAGAAGTACATCCACAGCTTCTGGTCCATCGTATAGGTAGAAATCTTGCGGACGAAAGCTTGAAGGTGAGTTTCCGGGCAGGAACTCCCATTGTATTTATCAAATGCGGGCGCCTTGAACTTCTGTGGGATCACAATCCCCTCAACCAGCCCCATATTTGACATATTCACAACCCCGGGAGTGGCATAGCTCTCGAGAGCTCTGATCTTCTCTGCCAGCAACTGTATCTCTTTGTTGGGTGGCTGGACACCGTATTGACCAAACGGATCATTATGCATGGAGAATTGATCTGCTTCCCTGACCAAACGGACAACATTGTGGTTTGACATCTAGCTGTTGAATTCAGCTCCTTCTTCTGCCACTTGAAAGAACTTCCTCCCTTCACAGAACAAGAGTTCAATGTTCTCATAGACTTGATTGTGGAACCAAGTTTGAGTAAACAACCTCCATCCTGCTGGTTTGCAGTTAAGTCATTCAAGCTCCCACCTTAATGAATCCCTGCTTCTTCTCTAAAGACATCAGACATTCTGATGTATGAGTCTTTAGAAGGATCAGTTGGAAACTAACCCTTCAGCTCTGCCAAGGATGCCACTTCCTAAAGCAAGGCTGTTTCCATGATGTCAAGAATGTTGTCACTTGTTCTTGACTCCACAGTGTGCATTAGCCCATGCACTTCCTTACCTAGTTCAGAAATAAACTGATCCAAGTAACCACCATCAAGGCTATGATGTCTTCTTCTTCTTGTACACACCAAGGCTGAACATGTTTCTTGCCAGGGAACCTTTTCAGAGATCATACGCTTTTGCTGCCACCAAAGAGATAGATCATAACTCAATGTACTATCCTTCCTGTGATTCTTCACAGGGTCTTGAAGAAGAGATGTTCCAACATCTGTAAGAACATCAGTTGTCTTGAGCTCCAAGGATAATCAATTAAATACTTGTACTTGACACAAGTAGACATTGATCTTAAATCCTTTCCCAATTATCCTTTCAGATACTTCCACCATAAGAATACTTTGAAGATACTCTTCTAGTGTCAACATCTTCTGCTTGCAAGCACCTCAACAGTCTTAAGACTCTTTCCAGATTAGATTCACCCTTAGGAATGAGAGAGATGAATCCTTCCTTGCAAATGTGTCACACAACAACCAGAACCCATGTGACACAGGTCAACAGCCAACCAGACCCTAGGCTGACCAAGCGTGAGGAGGTTAACCAAAACTCCCCCTCAACTCAACAATCATGGAAACTCCACACCAATATCCATGCATTGTACACAAATGTCTCAACATGACATCCACCATCCCTTACCCGTGGCAACTAACTCCTCCAATCACACCAATCAGACTTCAGCTGACCATAAGTACTAGTGGGGCACACAACACCAGTCAATGGTAGATATGCATTGCCAGAGCATATTACCTCAACCAACCTCTGAATCTTCATATTCTCACTCCTAGTAAGAACTGCCACTTCTGAACGTAGTGTTTGAATAACAAGATTCATGGTTCCAACCCCCTTAAATGATATCATAATCAGGTTACCCCATTATTGACTGCCAACATCCAGGAGACTTGTCTTCCACCACACCATAGTACTTCAGGGAACAGCCATCCAATCCTGATCAAATTGCAGGAAGATGCCTAACAGCAGGAGATTGCACAATGTCACATCTCAACCAGCTCAACTTCTAGGGATGACCTTCTTGAGCACACACCCAGTTGACCCTGCTCTTGTCAACTTGGCACACACAGATGTCTCCTCTTCCAGGTCAGGAGTAGGTTTCAAACAGAATTATCCCTTTGTTTGAACCCTAAAAACATCTGCTTTTCAACCAGTAGCTGCATACTTGTTGAACAACATGTTCTAACATCACATAGAACATTGGTTCCACCTCCTTGGAACAAACCTTCCTTGAAGGTCTTCAAGGTCTTCATATACACTACTCAAGAGAGTGAAAGAATCAGTGATTAAGTGACTCTTACCATCCTGAAGTGAGAACGTCATGATGAGTGGACTTGAGGAGACTCAAGTATCTTTGACATCTTCAGTAGATTATGATGAGATCTTGAACACAACAGCCTTTCATCCACATGAGGGGAAACTACGTCAGAGTTTGAGTTTTTGCCAGGTATCATGCAGCGGAAATCATAATACAACTCAACCTATGAACACACACTTCACCAGATTGGCCTCCAAGACCATACCAGGTTTGAATGTGATTTAGTACTGGCACAGCTGTCTCACACACAGTCCAATTGCCAACCTCCAGAGACAGGAGCACACCATTCCTGTCATGAACAGTCCATCCACCTACTTCAAGGGACCATTCAGGGAATTACAGAACCTTACATAGGTTCCAGCATCAGTACTAACATAACTCCTTGCTAGCTACCAGAAAGTATCACCCATGGATCTCATCCAGAGACAGAACAGGATGCCTGCTCTGATACCAATTGAAATTCTGGTGTAGTCAGTATTCAGATGTTCTACTTCAAGTCATGACATCTGATCTAACATTGTACATACAGCAAGACAGTTATTACACTCTGTACTAATGTACACTCTTTCACAGTGTCACATCCTCTCCTTCTAAGTCATCCTAGAATGGAGGAACACCTAGTTATGTGCACCATAACATTCACTACTGTTGTTTTCCTACACAGTTATCAGCATGATGTCTCAATCCTGTTTTGGACATCATCTGTTACATTGTTCCAGTTTGTTGGTCATGTACTTGTATTTCCTAGATTAAAGGTTGTAACAAGTTAAACTACTCTCCACTTATTAAGGAGCTAACAAATAGATTATTTGTTAGGTTCATTAATTGTAGCTTAGTTGTTGGTTTCCTAGATTTTAGATCAGCTGGTGGATTCCTGAAGAATAGCCTGAGAAAAATCCTGAAACAGAAAAACTAACCATCCAACAATATAGCATATGCTGTCAGGAATGAATGTCACAACATTCTGTCTGACATCCAAGCTCAGAACCATATACTCAGTCTGTTTAGTTCCTGACCACAGACTGCTAAATTAGCTGTACTGTAAAAGACCAACCAGTCTCTACTTCAGTATCAGCTTCCTGGAAGAACTGTCAAGACATCCAGTTTGACAATTTCACAATGCTCTTTTGGCCAGGTCTGATATGCTTTTGAAAACCAGACTTCACTACATACTGAACTGAATTCATCAGATTATTAAACAGTATGTGCTGTTGTTGATGAATGTCAAAACATTCTGATTGACATTCCAACAGAAGGCTATGTATCAGGTTTGTTATTAACTTGATTGGCAGACTATAACACAACCTGAATTATGGCAGACAGGATTATAACATGCAGTAGGTAAACAAACACAGGAAATTGTTAACCCAGTTCAGTCCAACATGACCTACATCTGGGGGCTACCAAGCCAGGAAGAAGATCCACTATTAGTAGTATCAATTCAGAGTTAAACTCCCCCGTTTACAACTCATCACTTAATCCCTACCCAATGCAATCTATACCTAGGAACTCCTAGATAGAAACCTCCAGTTTCCATTCCTATCACTACAAATACAATGTAATGTGCAAACACCTTGAACTTGCTTCACAGCTTCATTCAAGAACATAATCACTCTTGCCTACAGGCTTTGAGTGACAAACACTCTCAGGTTTACCACTGAGAGACACATGGTAACCTTCCCACAGATTGGGAGGTTTACCTTACACACGCCCTTAAAAATTCATTCTAAGAGGCTTACAAAAACTAGATTACAATCAGCTATTTATAACCTAATCACCCAATTGGATTTGGGCCTTCAGAAAGTTGCAGCAGACTTGTTCTTTGCTGTTACAACTTCAGCAGAAAAATTCTGCTAAAAACAAGGTCTTCAAGTTCCTAATTTCTCTCCATATATATCTCCATATTTAGAGCCTATATGTATTCTGAATTAGTCTTCAAGGCCTTCACAAGGGAGTTAGAATATTCACCAGATATCCTTGCTGATCCCATGACATATACTGAATTAATTAATTCAGTTTTCTACACATGTGCGATGTCACAGACCTGATGTCGTGACATCGTACATGACATGTTGGTCCAGATGTTGAATTTCTTCAACCCAACATATTAAAACAACAGAGGTGACTCCATTATTTGTTTTCTAAAATTAATGCCAATCCTGAGGTATTAACAATCTCCCCATTTGGCAAATTTTAGCTAAAACAAATAATCCTCTGTGGTTAACTCCCCCACCATGAACACCAATGTTGGTGTACATGAGGAAGTAGAGGAACACAGGTCAGTTGTACCAGAACCCTTCCCCTCAACAGGAGGGGCTTCCTGAAGAATATGTGATGCTGAGTACACAGATGATGTAACTCAGATCACAAGGCACAACTGTCCTCTTAACTCAGATCACAAGACACAAGTGGTATATCTCGTTGGTGGATTTTGTGTCTAACCCCAACTTTCAGCATGCTACCACAGTGATCTGCTTGTATCTGATACACTCTCAACCCCAGGACTATCTTTCTCTCCCCCTTTTTAGCTAAACATTTGTAAAGGTACCCCTCACAAAACCAGATCCAGGCGCAGCTTGCCCAGACCTTAACATACCCCATGATTCTGAGAATGTGGTGTATCTGTTGTGAGGAGAAGAGGGCTCTTGCATCCTTTAAATAGTCCAGCCCGTGCATAGGAATTTCCGGAAGAAATAAATGCTTGGTCAAGATGCATTTATTTTTGCTGAGAAACAGTCAGAGAATCACCAACACAATCTCAGACTATCTTTGAATACCTTTTATAGCTCTTGACTGTTTCTTTTCCAAAACAGCCGGTCCAGTGCATGGAGACCATTCCATATATACAGTCAGACACGTTGCACGCGATGTCTTAACATCTCTGCATTCAGCCAGTATTCAGCATTTCCAAGACCTCTGTCATGCCTCTAGTAGATACTTGATACCTATCACTGCTACAGTCAACTTTTCACACCTCAGTTGATGGTTACTCCCCCTGTACCACACAGCTGTAGCCATCAGGCTTAGCCACATCACCCTCATTATTCCTACTGACTTTAAGATTCAGCAGGAATTCACAGCAATGTCCAGGGCAATGTCATGACATCCGGTCAGACATTCTTCTGCTCACTCAGCCTTGACCCTCACCACTTCATCCCAATAACTAACAGGAAGTCATACCTAGTTATATGAGAACACAAAGACCACAAGCTTGGTGATTACTTGCAGCACACGGACAAACTTCCCCTGTCATGGACACCCCACTCTCTTGGAGGTCACACATATCCAACATGGTTGGACCTTCACCTTCTACCTGATTCAAAAAGAGCTCAACCCACTTGATGAATGGAAAACATAAGACTCATCTTCATGTCTTCAAGAGCGCACCCTCTGTTCAACCCTCTTGGTTGAACACATCCACACCCTGTGTAAATCTCTCTTCTAACCAGCACAGAAAGCCACTTCACAGAATGTTCTAACATTCGTTAGGACATCCTTCACACCTAACAGGGAACACCATCTGATAGTCTTCAGATATCACTGAGTCACCAGCTTGATCAAGAAGAACCCAGACACACATTGGGACATATACACTTTCATCCCAATACAAGAGATACTCTTCCATAGATAGCTCTGAACTCCTACCACAAGCTCCAAGGGATGAATAGAAAACACCTCCTTTAGTCTTCAACTTACTACTTTTCTGCTCAAAAGTAATTTGTCTCAGACTTTCCTCAAGAATAATCAGCTGCCATATGGATTATCTTGATTCTTCGAACTCACACCTGAGATAGACCAAATGCCACTGGTTGATTACCTCCTTCATGAATTCTCATATGAAAAGGGCAAATGCTGCTTTTTGACCTCCCCAAGTTTATCAGACTTCTCCCAAAGATATTCTGACCTTTCAAGTGAGACTAGACCTTCAAGCTTTTTGAAGTATCCAATCTACAACCCTGTAGACCTTTCTATCTCAAGTTGATGTGCCACTTCACCAACTTAGAGTCTGATGTTGAGCCAAATGTCACAACATTGTGGTTTGACATCTAGCTGTTGAATTCAGCTCCTTCTTCTGCCACTTGAAAGAACTTCCTCCCTTCACAGAACAAGAGTTCAATGTTCTCATAGACTTGATTGTGGAACCAAGTTTGAGTAAACAACCTCCATCCTGCTGGTTTGCAGTTAAGTCATTCAAGCTCCCACCTTAATGAATCCCTGCTTCTTCTCTAAAGACATCAGACATTCTGATGTATGAGTCTTTAGAAGGATCAGTTGGAAACTAACCCTTCAGCTCTGCCAAGGATGCCACTTCCTAAAGCAAGGCTGTTTCCATGATGTCAAGAATGTTGTCACTTGTTCTTGACTCCACAGTGTGCATTAGCCCATGCACTTCCTTACCTAGTTCAGAAATAAACTGATCCAAGTAACCACCATCAAGGCTATGATGTCTTCTTCTTCTTGTACACACCAAGGCTGAACATGTTTCTTGCCAGGGAACCTTTTCAGAGATCATACGCTTTTGCTGCCACCAAAGAGATAGATCATAACTCAATGTACTATCCTTCCTGTGATTCTTCACAGGGTCTTGAAGAAGAGATGTTCCAACATCTGTAAGAACATCAGTTGTCTTGAGCTCCAAGGATAATCAATTAAATACTTGTACTTGACACAAGTAGACATTGATCTTAAATCCTTTCCCAATTATCCTTTCAGATACTTCCACCATAAGAATACTTTGAAGATACTCTTCTAGTGTCAACATCTTCTGCTTGCAAGCACCTCAACAGTCTTAAGACTCTTTCCAGATTAGATTCACCCTTAGGAATGAGAGAGATGAATCCTTCCTTGCAAATGTGTCACACAACAACCAGAACCCATGTGACACAGGTCAACAGCCAACCAGACCCTAGGCTGACCAAGCGTGAGGAGGTTAACCAAAACTCCCCCTCAACTCAACAATCATGGAAACTCCACACCAATATCCATGCATTGTACACAAATGTCTCAACATGACATCCACCATCCCTTACCCGTGGCAACTAACTCCTCCAATCACACCAATCAGACTTCAGCTGACCATAAGTACTAGTGGGGCACACAACACCAGTCAATGGTAGATATGCATTGCCAGAGCATATTACCTCAACCAACCTCTGAATCTTCATATTCTCACTCCTAGTAAGAACTGCCACTTCTGAACGTAGTGTTTGAATAACAAGATTCATGGTTCCAACCCCCTTAAATGATATCATAATCAGGTTACCCCATTATTGACTGCCAACATCCAGGAGACTTGTCTTCCACCACACCATAGTACTTCAGGGAACAGCCATCCAATCCTGATCAAATTGCAGGAAGATGCCTAACAGCAGGAGATTGCACAATGTCACATCTCAACCAGCTCAACTTCTAGGGATGACCTTCTTGAGCACACACCCAGTTGACCCTGCTCTTGTCAACTTGGCACACACAGATGTCTCCTCTTCCAGGTCAGGAGTAGGTTTCAAACAGAATTATCCCTTTGTTTGAACCCTAAAAACATCTGCTTTTCAACCAGTAGCTGCATACTTGTTGAACAACATGTTCTAACATCACATAGAACATTGGTTCCACCTCCTTGGAACAAACCTTCCTTGAAGGTCTTCAAGGTCTTCATATACACTACTCAAGAGAGTGAAAGAATCAGTGATTAAGTGACTCTTACCATCCTGAAGTGAGAACGTCATGATGAGTGGACTTGAGGAGACTCAAGTATCTTTGACATCTTCAGTAGATTATGATGAGATCTTGAACACAACAGCCTTTCATCCACATGAGGGGAAACTACGTCAGAGTTTGAGTTTTTGCCAGGTATCATGCAGCGGAAATCATAATACAACTCAACCTATGAACACACACTTCACCAGATTGGCCTCCAAGACCATACCAGGTTTGAATGTGATTTAGTACTGGCACAGCTGTCTCACACACAGTCCAATTGCCAACCTCCAGAGACAGGAGCACACCATTCCTGTCATGAACAGTCCATCCACCTACTTCAAGGGACCATTCAGGGAATTACAGAACCTTACATAGGTTCCAGCATCAGTACTAACATAACTCCTTGCTAGCTACCAGAAAGTATCACCCATGGATCTCATCCAGAGACAGAACAGGATGCCTGCTCTGATACCAATTGAAATTCTGGTGTAGTCAGTATTCAGATGTTCTACTTCAAGTCATGATATCTGATCTAACATTGTACATACAGCAAGACAGTTATTACACTATGTACTAATGTACACTCTTTCACAGTGTCACATCCTCTCCTTCTAAGTCATCCTAGAATGGAGGAACACCTAGTTATGTGCACCATAACATTCACTACTGTTGTTTTCCTACACAGTTATCAGCATGATGTCTCAATCCTGTTTTGGACATCATCTGTTACATTGTTCCAGTTTGTTGGTCATGTACTTGTATTTCCTAGATTAAAGGTTGTAACAAGTTAAACTACTCTCCACTTATTAAGGAGCTAACAAATAGATTATTTGTTAGGTTCATTAATTGTAGCTTAGTTGTTGGTTTCCTAGATTTTAGATCAGCTGGTGGATTCCTGAAGAATAGCCTGAGAAAAATCCTGAAACAGAAAAACTAACCATCCAACAATATAGCATATGCTGTCAGGAATGAATGTCACAACATTCTGTCTGACATCCAAGCTCAGAACCATATACTCAGTCTGTTTAGTTCCTGACCACAGACTGCTAAATTAGCTGTACTGTAAAAGACCAACCAGTCTCTACTTCAGTATCAGCTTCCTGGAAGAACTGTCAAGACATCCAGTTTGACAATTTCACAATGCTCTTTTGGCCAGGTCTGATATGCTTTTGAAAACCAGACTTCACTACATACTGAACTGAATTCATCAGATTATTAAACAGTATGTGCTGTTGTTGATGAATGTCAAAACATTCTGATTGACATTCCAACAGAAGGCTATGTATCAGGTTTGTTATTAACTTGATTGGCAGACTATAACACAACCTGAATTATGGCAGACAGGATTATAACATGCAGTAGGTAAACAAACACAGGAAATTGTTAACCCAGTTCAGTCCAACATGACCTACATCTGGGGGCTACCAAGCCAGGAAGAAGATCCACTATTAGTAGTATCAATTCAGAGTTAAACTCCCCCGTTTACAACTCATCACTTAATCCCTACCCAATGCAATCTATACCTAGGAACTCCTAGATAGAAACCTCCAGTTTCCATTCCTATCACTACAAATACAATGTAATGTGCAAACACCTTGAACTTGCTTCACAGCTTCATTCAAGAACATAATCACTCTTGCCTACAGGCTTTGAGTGACAAACACTCTCAGGTTTACCACTGAGAGACACATGGTAACCTTCCCACAGATTGGGAGGTTTACCTTACACACGCCCTTAAAAATTCATTCTAAGAGGCTTACAAAAACTAGATTAC
The DNA here is from genome assembly GCF_024323335.1 of Lathyrus oleraceus. Classification (NCBI taxonomy): domain Eukaryota; kingdom Viridiplantae; phylum Streptophyta; class Magnoliopsida; order Fabales; family Fabaceae; genus Lathyrus; species Lathyrus oleraceus. The sequence goes on from NW_026112426.1 coordinate 95,493, forward strand.
AATCAGCTATTTATAACCTAATCACCCAATTGGATTTGGGCCTTCAGAAAGTTGCAGCAGACTTGTTCTTTGCTGTTACAACTTCAGCAGAAAAATTCTGCTAAAAACAAGGTCTTCAAGTTCCTAATTTCTCTCCATATATATCTCCATATTTAGAGCCTATATGTATTCTGAATTAGTCTTCAAGGCCTTCACAAGGGAGTTAGAATATTCACCAGATATCCTTGCTGATCCCATGACATATACTGAATTAATTAATTCAGTTTTCTACACATGTGCGATGTCACAGACCTGATGTCGTGACATCGTACATGACATGTTGGTCCAGATGTTGAATTTCTTCAACCCAACATATTAAAACAACAGAGGTGACTCCATTATTTGTTTTCTAAAATTAATGCCAATCCTGAGGTATTAACAATCTCCCCATTTGGCAAATTTTAGCTAAAACAAATAATCCTCTGTGGTTAACTCCCCCACCATGAACACCAATGTTGGTGTACATGAGGAAGTAGAGGAACACAGGTCAGTTGTACCAGAACCCTTCCCCTCAACAGGAGGGGCTTCCTGAAGAATATGTGATGCTGAGTACACAGATGATGTAACTCAGATCACAAGGCACAACTGTCCTCTTAACTCAGATCACAAGACACAAGTGGTATATCTCGTTGGTGGATTTTGTGTCTAACCCCAACTTTCAGCATGCTACCACAGTGATCTGCTTGTATCTGATACACTCTCAACCCCAGGACTATCTTTCTCTCCCCCTTTTCAGCTAAACATTTGTAAAGGTACCCCTCACAAAACCAGATCCAGGCGCAGCTTGCCCAGACCTTAACATACCCCATGATTCTGAGAATGTGGTGTATCTGTTGTGAGGAGAAGAGGGCTCTTGCATCCTTTAAATAGTCCAGCCCGTGCATAGGAATTTCCGGAAGAAATAAATGCTTGGTCAAGATGCATTTATTTTTGCTGAGAAACAGTCAGAGAATCACCAACACAATCTCAGACTATCTTTGAATACCTTTTATAGCTCTTGACTGTTTCTTTTCCAAAACAGCCGGTCCAGTGCATGGAGACCATTCCATATATACAGTCAGACACGTTGCACGCGATGTCTTAACATCTCTGCATTCAGCCAGTATTCAGCATTTCCAAGACCTCTGTCATGCCTCTAGTAGATACTTGACACCTATCACTGCTACAGTCAACTTTTCACACCTCAGTTGATGGTTACTCCCCCTGTACCACACAGCTGTAGCCATCAGGCTTAGCCACATCACCCTCATTATTCCTACTGACTTTAAGATTCAGCAGGAATTCACAGCAATGTCCAGGGCAATGTCATGACATCCGGTCAGACATTCTTCTGCTCACTCAGCCTTGACCCTCACCACTTCATCCCAATAACTAACAGGAAGTCATACCTAGTTATATGAGAACACAAAGACCACAAGCTTGGTGATTACTTGCAGCACACGGACAAACTTCCCCTGTCATGGACACCCTACTCTCTTGGAGGTCACACATATCCAACATGGTTGGACCTTCACCTTCTACCTGATTCAAAAAGAGCTCAACCCACTTGATGAATGGAAAACATAAGACTCATCTTCATGTCTTCAAGAGCGCACCCTCTGTTCAACCCTCTTGGTTGAACACATCCACACCCTGTGTAAATCTCTCTTCTAACCAGCACAGAAAGCCACTTCACAGAATGTTCTAACATTCGTTAGGACATCCTTCACACCTAACAGGGAACACCATCTGATAGTCTTCAGATATCACTGAGTCACCAGCTTGATCAAGAAGAACCCAGACACACATTGGGACATATACACTTTCATCCCAATACAAGAGATACTCTTCCATAGATAGCTCTGAACTCCTACCACAAGCTCCAAGGGATGAATAGAAAACACCTCCTTTAGTCTTCAACTTACTACTTTTCTGCTCAAAAGTAATTTGTCTCAGACTTTCCTCAAGAATAATCAGCTGCCATATGGATTATCTTGATTCTTCGAACTCACTCCTGAGATAGACCAAATGCCACTGGTTGATTACCTCCTTCATGAATTCTCATATGAAAAGGGCAAATGCTGCTTTTTGACCTCCCCAAGTTTATCAGACTTCTCCCAAAGATATTCTGACCTTTCAAGTGAGACTAGACCTTCAAGCTTTTTGAAGTATCCAATCTACAACCCTGTAGACCTTTCTATCTCAAGTTGATGTGCCACTTCACCAACTTAGAGTCTGATGTTGAGCCAAATGTCACAACATTGTGGTTTGACATCTAGCTGTTGAATTCAGCTCCTTCTTCTGCCACTTGAAAGAACTTCCTCCCTTCACAGAACAAGAGTTCAATGTTCTCATAGACTTGATTGTGGAACCAAGTTTGAGTAAACAACCTCCATCCTGCTGGTTTGCAGTTAAGTCATTCAAGCTCCCACCTTAATGAATCCCTGCTTCTTCTCTAAAGACATCAGACATTCTGATGTATGAGTCTTTAGAAGGATCAGTTGGAAACTAACCCTTCAGCTCTGCCAAGGATGCCACTTCCTAAAGCAAGGCTGTTTCCATGATGTCAAGAATGTTGTCACTTGTTCTTGACTCCACAGTGTGCATTAGCCCATGCACTTCCTTACCTAGTTCAGAAATAAACTGATCCAAGTAACCACCATCAAGGCTATGATGTCTTCTTCTTCTTGTACACACCAAGGCTGAACATGTTTCTTGCCAGGGAACCTTTTCAGAGATCATACGCTTTTGCTGCCACCAAAGAGATAGATCATAACTTAATGTACTATCCTTCCTGTGATTCTTCACAGGGTCTTGAAGAAGAGATGTTCCAACATCTGTAAGAACATCAGTTGTCTTGAGCTCCAAGGATAATCAATTAAATACTTGTACTTGACACAAGTAGACATTGATCTTAAATCCTTTCCCAATTATCCTTTCAGATACTTCCACCATAAGAATACTTTGAAGATACTCTTCTAGTGTCAACATCTTCTGCTTGCAAGCACCTCAACAGTCTTAAGACTCTTTCCAGATTAGATTCACCCTTAGGAATGAGAGAGATGAATCCTTCCTTGCAAATGTGTCACACAACAACCAGAACCCATGTGACACAGGTCAACAGCCAACCAGACCCTAGGCTGACCAAGCGTGAGGAGGTTAACCAAAACTCCCCCTCAACTCAACAATCATGGAAACTCCACACCAATATCCATGCATTGTACACAAATGTCTCAACATGACATCCACCATCCCTTACCCGTGGCAACTAACTCCTCCAATCACACCAATCAGACTTCAGCTGACCATAAGTACTAGTGGGGCACACAACACCAGTCAATGGTAGATATGCATTGCCAGAGCATATTACCTCAACCAACCTCTGAATCTTCATATTCTCACTCCTAGTAAGAACTGCCACTTCTGAACGTAGTGTTTGAATAACAAGATTCATGGTTCCAACCCCCTTAAATGATATCATAATCAGGTTACCCCATTATTGACTGCCAACATCCAGGAGACTTGTCTTCCACCACACCATAGTACTTCAGGGAACAGCCATCCAATCCTGATCAAATTGCAGGAAGATGCCTAACAGCAGGAGATTGCACAATGTCACATCTCAACCAGCTCAACTTCTAGGGATGACCTTCTTGAGCACACACCCAGTTGACCCTGCTCTTGTCAACTTGGCACACACAGATGTCTCCTCTTCCAGGTCAGGAGTAGGTTTCAAACAGAATTATCCCTTTGTTTGAACCCTAAAAACATCTGCTTTTCAACCAGTAGCTGCATACTTGTTGAACAACATGTTCTAACATCACATAGAACATTGGTTCCACCTCCTTGGAACAAACCTTCCTTGAAGGTCTTCAAGGTCTTCATATACACTACTCAAGAGAGTGAAAGAATCAGTGATTAAGTGACTCTTACCATCCTGAAGTGAGAACGTCATGATGAGTGGACTTGAGGAGACTCAAGTATCTTTGACATCTTCAGTAGATTATGATGAGATCTTGAACACAACAGCCTTTCATCCACATGAGGGGAAACTACGTCAGAGTTTGAGTTTTTGCCAGGTATCATGCAGCGGAAATCATAATACAACTCAACCTATGAACACACACTTCACCAGATTGGCCTCCAAGACCATACCAGGTTTGAATGTGATTTAGTACTGGCACAGCTGTCTCACACACAGTCCAATTGCCAACCTCCAGAGACAGGAGCACACCATTCCTGTCATGAACAGTCCATCCACCTACTTCAAGGGACCATTCAGGGAATTACAGAACCTTACATAGGTTCCAGCATCAGTACTAACATAACTCCTTGCTAGCTACCAGAAAGTATCACCCATGGATCTCATCCAGAGACAGAACAGGATGCCTGCTCTGATACCAATTGAAATTCTGGTGTAGTCAGTATTCAGATGTTCTACTTCAAGTCATGACATCTGATCTAACATTGTACATACAGCAAGACAGTTATTACACTCTGTACTAATGTACACTCTTTCACAGTGTCACATCCTCTCCTTCTAAGTCATCCTAGAATGGAGGAACACCTAGTTATGTGCACCATAACATTCACTACTGTTGTTTTCCTACACAGTTATCAGCATGATGTCTCAATCCTGTTTTGGACATCATCTGTTACATTGTTCCAGTTTGTTGGTCATGTACTTGTATTTCCTAGATTAAAGGTTGTAACAAGTTAAACTACTCTCCACTTATTAAGGAGCTAACAAATAGATTATTTGTTAGGTTCATTAATTGTAGCTTAGTTGTTGGTTTCCTAGATTTTAGATCAGCTGGTGGATTCCTGAAGAATAGCCTGAGAAAAATCCTGAAACAGAAAAACTAACCATCCAACAATATAGCATATGCTGTCAGGAATGAATGTCACAACATTCTGTCTGACATCCAAGCTCAGAACCATATACTCAGTCTGTTTAGTTCCTGACCACAGACTGCTAAATTAGCTGTACTGTAAAAGACCAACCAGTCTCTACTTCAGTATCAGCTTCCTGGAAGAACTGTCAAGACATCCAGTTTGACAATTTCACAATGCTCTTTTGGCCAGGTCTGATATGCTTTTGAAAACCAGACTTCACTACATACTGAACTGAATTCATCAGATTATTAAACAGTATGTGCTGTTGTTGATGAATGTCAAAACATTCTGATTGACATTCCAACAGAAGGCTATGTATCAGGTTTGTTATTAACTTGATTGGCAGACTATAACACAACCTGAATTATGGCAGACAGGATTATAACATGCAGTAGGTAAACAAACACAGGAAATTGTTAACCCAGTTCAGTCCAACATGACCTACATCTGGGGGCTACCAAGCCAGGAAGAAGATCCACTATTAGTAGTATCAATTCAGAGCTAAACTCCCCCGTTTACAACTCATCACTTAATCCCTACCCAATGCAATCTATACCTAGGAACTCCTAGATAGAAACCTCCAGTTTCCATTCCTATCACTACAAATACAATGTAATGTGCAAACACCTTGAACTTGCTTCACAGCTTCATTCAAGAACATAATCACTCTTGCCTACAGGCTTTGAGTGACAAACACTCTCAGGTTTACCACTGAGAGACACATGGTAACCTTCCCACAGATTGGGAGGTTTACCTTACACACGCCCTTAAAAATTCATTCTAAGAGGCTTACAAAAACTAGATTACAATCAGCTATTTATAACCTAATCACCCAACTGGATTTGGGCCTTCAGAAAGTTGCAGCAGACTTGTTCTTTGCTGTTACAACTTCAGCAGAAAAATTCTGCTAAAAACAAGGTCTTCAAGTTCCTAATTTCTCTCCATATATATCTCCATATTTAGAGCCTATATGTATTCTGAATTAGTCTTCAAGGCCTTCACAAGGGAGTTAGAATATTCACCAGATATCCTTGTTGATCCCATGACATATACTGAATTAATTAATTCAGTTTTCTACACATGTGCGATGTCACAGACCTGATGTCGTGACATCGTACATGACATGTTGGTCCAGATGTTGAATTTCTTCAACCCAACATATTAAAACAACAGAGGTGACTCCATTATTTGTTTTCTAAAATTAATGCCAATCCTGAGGTATTAACACACTTGCTTGAATTTGAAAAAAGGAGGGAAAAAAGTGATTTTCACAAGTATGCATTTTCCACTCATAATTCCACTTGAATTTGGTCCTAAATGAAATTTGGAGTGTGTTTGGCAAATAATTCGAGTACTATAGCAAGGCATTGCATACATGAGGGTGGCATGACCATTTGTACATAAACTTGCATTTTCACTAATCATTTTGGATTTGGCTAAACTTGATTAACAAAATGGATTAGTGCATCATATAAATGGTTAATCATAACAGAAAATCACATTAACATCTCATTTGCACAAGATCTAGATCCAATTCCAAAAAATTGCAAGAACTTTCTCTCTCACTTTTCTGCCAATTTCTTCATAGAAGTTGCATTGGATCTTCATTGTTCCAACATACACAAGCCTATTGGAGTTGAATGGAAGCACAAACTCGCCACTGTTGAAGCTAGATCGTGACTGTTCAAGCAAGCTCCATCAATGGTAACTGGAGATTTGAGCTGGATCCAAAGCAATTGAGCAGCATTCCTTCTTCCAGTCATCAATTTGAGCATCAAGAAGTTTCTGTTTCACACTTCCAAGCCTTAATTCACACGCATTCAATTCTGCAATTCTTTGAAGGTAAGAATTCGATCACTCCAATTCATGAAATTATGCTATGGCTTATGTAGATCTTCTATCCATGAGTACACTGAACTTTATAGAATTGAATTTCATCAAGTATTGAGAGAGATATTTGGATTTGAATTTTAATTGTCAAAACTTATTTTGGTCGATCCGAGTGATATGGTGAGAATTAGGATGAATCATGCTTGGATTGTTATTGTGCTTGAGAAGACGAACACGATGGTGTATCATTTGTTGATTTCTGTGGAAATTGTTCATGCGCTGGAAATTGTATGAAGAACTTCAAGAACCCTAAATATTTGAATGCAAACGCGTGTTTGATCCATGTATCCGTGTGTTTGCATGATTCTCGTGTTAGTACGCCATGCCACCAACCACAACGTGACACCTCATTTAGTGAAACGCGGCGTTTCACTAAGTGGCGCCCATTTTGAATTTGCTACACGGTTCGAATCCGGCCTCAGGCATTTCACAAATTGCCTTGTTGCAATATCTCATATATGTTCATCATGTTTACATGCTTTCCATTCACATTTTTTATTTTCTTTCCACATTCAAAAAATCACAACTCTCTCAATAATAATCCAATCAACATGAGATTTTTTTCTGCCATGATCTTTGTAATGTCCTCTTTTTTTTGATGATTTTTAATAAATTTGTGCACGGTTGGAAAAAATAATTGCCTAGGGTTTGTTTTCACATGCCATTCCTTGCACATAGTTTGCCATTTCATTTGTGAAATCATGATGCTTAGTTGGAAATTATTGAAATTTTACATGTGTGTTCTAGACTCATTCCTGGTCATTTTGGTATGTGGTTTGTGATTTTTGCATTCCTGGATTGAGAGATATGACATGATCATTAGAGGTGTGACAATTTGTGTCACACCATGTCTTTCTTGACTTCATGATTTTTGTTACCATGCCATATGAACTCTAAATGACCTGAATTTTTGCATGTTGAATCTTCTGGATGTTAAGTTTGAATGTGAATTTTTGTGTATTTTTTGAGTGCATTTCCAATTTGATTGAGATTTTCTCCCCTGTTTGACCAATTGTTGACTTCTTGTGAGACATGATTGTATTTGATTTGTGAAATTCTTGTTGTTAATTGGATGGACTTGAAATTTGGCATGTGTATTATAGACATCTTGACGTTTGCCATGGCTTTGGTTTCATTCATTTATCATGTTTGGTTTCTGTTTTATGATTGCTTGAAGTTGATGCATGTTTTGATGCCTTGTATGAGCTTGTATGAGCTTGTTTGAACTTATGTTGACTTGATGAATTTCATTGACTTGCTTCCATTGTTCCAAATGGCTTGAAATTTGGTGTGTAGGTCATGTTTTGAATGCTGTTTGATCATGAATTTTTTGGTGATTTATTGAAATGTTTGTTAGTTGATTTGAGTTGAATCATTCTGTTTGGTTCTATGAGCTTCAAATTGCATGCTTTGTACTCTTTGCCTCATGAAATGATATTGGTTGATGAGATGAATGTGAGACCACTTGGACTTGTTTCCTAATTGATTGATCTTGACTTTGGATAAGTTTCATGTTCTGTTTTGGTTTTTTGATCCCATTTTGACCCTAGTCTTGTACTAGTGGTTTGTGCTCTCACATTTGAGCTTTGTTTCAGGTCAAAGGGCACAATTGCCATGCTTAATGATGCTTACTCAATTGGAGTTGACCTATTGATTGTTGATGACTAACTTTGGTTTATTTTGTAGGGTTTGAGACTTGTACCTCGTGCCTTATGGCTTGCACCTTTGTGCATTGACTGTTGTTTGCTTGTGTACAGTTGTACAGTTAACTGTTGACCTTTGCTGTTTGACTTTTATTTGAGTTGAGTACTGATATGATGGATTGATTTCAGGTACCTTAGTTGCTATAGTTCCCTTGTGAACTTGTTCTTGCTTTGCTTGATAGCTTTAGCATTGAGGTATAATAATCTCTTCTCCATGTAGACTGGAAGACCTGGCCTGTTACTTGGCCAGGCACCTGTCTGAAGTCCTCCTTAAGAGGCAATGCTTGTGCTTGTTTATTTTTGTCCCCAAGCAGAAAAAGACCTTTTGATAAGGCAATTGGAAGATACAAGGGATGTGCAATTCATCCCCTGCTATTCAGTGTGTCATCTGCTTTGCTCACACAACTGGTGTTGATGCATTGTGGATAGTAACCCAAGATCTTTGTACAGTTGTACAGTTGAGTCAGAGTCATAAGTGTAGAAGGGTTCCCACTTCCTGAACCCACACTTCATTGTCTGAAGCTCTCCCTGGCCAGGGATAAGAGCTGTGAAGTCTCATCTTCACTCACCTCTCATCTGCTTCACCCTGACTCTCAATGTCAGTGGTTAAGAGCTAATATCACCTGATACAGTTGGCTTGCTTTGCAGCCTCACCCTTGTTTGAGCCCCACTTTGTATGTATATAGTGTGTGCTATTTGTGATTGTTTGTTGTTTACCTGTGCTGAATAGGATAGCTTGCTCCCTGTGCAAGTTAGCTAGAAACCTTGACTTAGGGATGATTTGCATGATAACATCTAGGCTTGAGTCGTAGTCTCCCTAGTTGTGTCTCCCTTTGTTATCTGGTTAGGCTAGTCCTTTTTCCCTGCGTAGGGGAACTACGTAGGCAGGAGATGAGCAGATCTCTTCGGGCAACCTTTCTTGTTTTCAACCCCTTTGTGTGTGTTTGTTGTGTGCTCGGAAGCTGATGTAAGTCCAGCGATTGGCATTCGGGTTCCAGTGTGGGTTTGTTTGGTTCGGGCGCTGATATAAGTCCAGTGATTGGCATTCGGGTCCCATGTTTGCCATTTTTGTGCGGAGTCTGACATAAGTCCATCGATTGGCAGTCGGTTTCCTGTGTGTGTTTTGTTTTGTTTGGCGTGCGTGAGCCGATCTACGAGTGCTCTGATTCTTCTTCGTCCAAGAAGATACGTATGCATAGGACGCGACATCCTAGCGAGCATGTTTTCCCCGGTCCGAACTACTTCGACTCTGATGTCTATGCCTGATAGACTAAGTAGGCCCAGGATGCGATATCCTGCCGAGTCAGTTTCGTTTGTTTTCCTTGTGTCTCTTTTAGCCAGTGTGTGTGTGAGCAGTGTTTTTAGCAACCATATTCCTTCCTTTTGTGCGTGGATCCCGTCGAGTACGACGGATGCGTAGGGGTGCTAATACCTTCCCTTCGCATAACCGACTCCCGATCCCATTCTCTTTGGTCGCGAGACCATGTCTTTTCCAGGTTTACTTCGAGCGTTTCCTTTCCCTCCTTTGGGATAAATAACGCACGGTGGCGGCTCTGTTGTTTTCGTTTCCCGCCGGTTTTTCGCGTAATGCGACAGTTGGCGACTCTGCTGGGGAAGAGGAAGTTGACCTCTTGCTGGTCCATCTTCCCTAAGCGAGTCTCTCCTAGCGCTCTCTAGGTTAGGGTTTTGGTTGCTGTTTGCTGTTATTTATTGCATTCATTTGTATATATGTGCATTTATTGTTTGCATTTATTGTTTGCATTTATTGTGTGCATTAATATTTGCATTCATTCATATTCATATGCTGGTTGTGCTGTGTCTCTCTATTTGGGGTGGGAGTTACTCGAGGTAAAAGGCCCAATACCCAGGCTATGAGTGAAATCTAGGAAACCTAGGAATAGAGTGATTCATGGGAAGCGGGTGGTATGCGCCACTTAGCGGAACATTGATATCACGAGCAGTTCAGACTCTGATGGGGTATTATCGGTGCATACATCGGGTGTGCACAGGATGATATTCTTGAAAGGGTTGTTTATCCTGCGTTTCTCTTGACCTTACCCTGGCCTAGATGAAACCCGTGAGTGGGGAGGGAATGATCATTTTAACAGGTACAGTTGGTGACCGGTTGGTGACTTGTGGTCCTGTGGGTGACTTAGTTCTTCAGGTTCAGATGACAGTTGATCAGATGACTTTGGGTTTCAGATGAATTGTGGTTCAGAGTTCGAGCCGAAGCTTCGATCCTGTGTTCTGAGATGCACAGCCTGCCAGTCCTATCTGCATCATTTGCATCATAGCATGTTTATTTTTCAAAAGAAACGCAATAAAAAAAAGAGAATGAAAAAAGAAAAAGCTAATCCCTGTATGCATATCATTTCTCAGTTACATTCCAGAGCTTGGTTCACTAATAGAGATGGCAACAGTCTCAGAGCCGAAGCGGAAGACTTGTTCCTACATTTTCCACCGTGAGCCTTTGACGTCGCTGATAGAGTTGAGCAGTCTTGTGACTAGTGATCATCAGAAGGGGTTCGTTGACCAGTATGGGGACCTGTTGACTCTGTTGAGGATGGTAGTCGACCCAGTACCATTGCAGACGCTTCTTCAGTTTTATGACCCGGAGCTTCGATGTTTCACTTTCCAGGACTATCAGTTGGCGCCTACTCTCGAGGAGTACTCCATTCTGTTGTGTGTCCCGATCCGGCATCAGATTCCTTTCTTGGATGTCTCGAAGGAAGTTGATTTTAGGGTTATTGCCAGAGCTCTTCATCTGAGTATCAAAGAGGTCAGTGACAGTTGGAAGACCAGCGGGGATGCTATTGGGTTGCCCTTGAAGTTTCTGCTGAGAGTTGCTAGAGGAGAAGCAGAGAAGGGGAATTGGGAAGCTTTTCACGCCCAGCTTGCTGTTATGATCTATGGGGTCGTTCTGTTTCCGAGTATGCCCAATTTTGTTGACTATGCTGCAGTCTGCATCTTCATTGGAGGGAATCCGGTTCCTACTCTGTTAGCTGACACTTATTATGCTATCCACAGTAGGCATGGTAAGGGTGGAGCTATCAGATGTTGTCTCCTACTGTTGCTCAGATGGTTCATGTCTCTCCTGCCAGTCAGTGGACCGTTTGTGGATGCTCAGAGTACTCATAGGTGGACTCAGAGGGTTATGTCTCTTACTTCATATGACATCAGATGGCAATCTTACTGGATGGATGTGCGTGATGTTATCATGAGTTGTGGAGAATTCTGGAACGTGCCACTTGTAGGGACTAAGGGTTGTATCAATTACAACCCAGTTCTTTCTCTTCGCCAGTTGGGGTTCGTGATGAATGGAAGACCACTTGAACCTGAGATAGCTGAGAGTGTGTATTTCGAGAAGCGTAGTGACCCTGTTAGATTGGAGCAGATTGGAAGAGCTTGGAAGTCTATTGGTGTTAAAGATGGATCTGTCTTAGGGAAGAAGTTTGCCATTGCTATGCCCGATTACACTGATTGGGTGAAGAAGAGAGTGGAAACTTTGTTGTTGCCCTATGATAGGATGAATTCGTTGCAAGTGCAACCACCCTTGATCCTTGCTGAGAGTGTACCTGCTGAGCAGTACAAGCAAGCTTTGATGGAGAATCGCCGTCTAAAGGAGAGAGAGCAAGATGCCCAGATGGAGTTGTATCAAGCCAAAGCTGATAGGTTGAACCTGACTCATCAACTCAGAGATGCCTAGAGTGCAGATGTTGGTGCAGTGAGGAGCAAGAAGAGATCTTATACAGAGATGGAGAACTTGCTGGATGCAGAGCACAGAGAGTGTTTGAGACTGCAGAGAGCTGAGGCCAGTTATCTAAAGAAGATCAGAGACTTGGAGAAGCAACTCAGAGACAAAGATATCCAGTTGAAGAAGGAAGTCGACCAGAGACTTGCATCAGAAGACCGACTTGGGGCAGAAGTTGTCGAGCTTAGAAGACAGTTGAAGGAGAAGATCACTCCCTTACCAGAATGTCCAGAGTGTGAACTGTTGATAGACCAGTGTCACTACTTGAAGACACTCGTTCCTGGAAGTCGTTTGTCTTAGCTTGCATTCCTGATGTTTATGTTGAGAATCACCCCCAGGCTTGTTGGGTGGGATTCATTGTTGTATTTCGTTTGGATCTTTGTTGACTTTGTTGTATGATCCTGCTGCTCATATATAGATGAGATTGTTGGTGTTACTCTGTACTCATTGCTCTTGTGTATCCTGTGCTTCCTGTGTTGTTCTTGTTGCAGGTTGTCATCTTTTGAAGATGAATCAGGCTCTTTGAATGCCTGAGAAATGAACATTTCATATGCATCATATGCATTAGCATCATACTCATATCATGTTGCATAACAGGTGTTCTTGCTTGCGACTTCTCACTCTGGTTCCTGTGTCAGGCAGGATAGCTGATCAGAGACCGCACCGGTATTCTACCAGACTCAATCAACAGAGAAGTATGGATCAGGTTCAGACCGAGTTGGCTGAGATGAGGGCGAACATGGCCCAGTTTATGACGATGATGCAAGGGGTTGCGCAGGGTCAGGAAGAGCTCTGAGCCCTGGTTCAGAGACAAGAGACCGTGATTCAGACGTCCAATCGTGCTTCGCCTGTTGTTGCACCTGCTCATGAAAATATCAATGTTGCTGATCCCGCTCACGACTATGCTATTGGGGATGAGTTGAGGGGGATAAGGATCAATGGACAGCCTCTTGCTGCAGAGACTGTCAATGTCAGAGGTACTAGAGCTCCGGTTCGTCATCCAGCTCCTATTGTCGACAGACAAGAGGACATGTTCACACTGCTAAGTGAAGATGATGAGGTGGTCAGAGTTGAGGATAGGGATCAGAAGGTTGATGCCCTGGCTGAAAAGATTCGCGCGATGGAATGTCAAACTCCTTTGGCTTCGATGTGACTAATATGGGGTTGGTTGAAGGCTTGAGGATTCCCCACAAGTTCAAAGCACCGTCCTTCGACAAGTACAATGGTACTTCTTGCCCTCGCACTCATGTGCAGGCATACTATCGGAAAATCTCTGCATATACAGATGATGAAAAGATGTGGATGTACTTTTTCCAAGATAGTCTATCTGGGGCATCTTTGGACTGGTACATGGAATTGAAGAGAGATTCGATCCGATGCTGGAGGGATTTGGGAGAAGCCTTCCTCAGGAAATATAAGCACAACATGGATATGGCACCGAGCCGGACTCAGTTGCAAAGTCTGTGTCAGAAATCTAGTGAAAGCTTCAAAGAGTACGCCCAGAGGTGGCGTGAACTTGCTGCGAGAGTTCAACCCCCTATGCTGGAAAGGGAGTTGACTGATATGTTTATTGGCACGCTTCAGGGAGTATTCATGGACCGGATGGGGAGTTGCCCATTCGGTAGTTTCTCGGATGTTGTCATTTGTGGGGAGAGGACCGAGAGTTTGATCAAGGCTGGTAAGATCAACGATGCTAGTTCCTCATCTTCAAAGAAACCTTTCTCTGGGGCACCTCGCCGTAGAGAAGGTGAAACTAACGCTGTTCAACACCGCCGGGTTCAGAACAGAAATCGGTATCGTCAGATTGCTGCAGTGACCATTCCTGCACCTCAACAACATCAACCTCCGCAACAACCGAGACAACAGCAACAACAACAACAGCAACAACAACAACAGCAACGTCCATATCAGCCAAGGCAACGGCTGCCTGACAGACGGTTTGATCCCTTGCCAATGACCTACACTGAGTTACTGCCTGAGTTACTCAGACTAGGATTCGTCGAGTTGAGGACTATGGCTACGCCAACAATTTTGCCTCCTGGGTACGATGCCAATGTCCATTGCGATTTTCATTCTGGTGCACCAGGACATCATACTGAGAAGTGTCAGGCTTTCTAGCACAAAGTCCAGGATTTGATCGATGCCAAGACGATCAACTTTGCTCCAGTGCCTAACATCGTGAACAATCCTATGCCTCAGCATGGTGGGCATAGGGTAAACTGTGTTGAGGGGGAAGAAGCTGAAGACTTGGTTGTTAGTGTCGATGACGTTCAGACTTCTTTGACAGTTGTTAAGAGCCGTTTGCTGAGTGGGGGTGTCTACCCGGGCTGTGATGAAGATTGTTTGGGCTGTGCAGGATCTGATAATGGGTGTGAACAGTTGCGGGCTGGTATTCAGAAGCTGATTGACGAGGGCTGTGTTCAGTTTATCCGGGCTGATAATAGAGATCGTGGGGAAGTGTCAACTGTCACTATCTTTTTCAAACCGTCTGAAGGACGTGGGCCGAGGACTGTTGGTAGTGCGCCTACAACTGCTGGTAATCCTGTTACCATCTCTGCACCAGTTTCTGCCAGTAATCCGACGACGATCGTTGCTCCGGTCAGAAGGGCTGTGAATAGTAATGTTGTGCCCTGGAAATATGATAATGCCTACCGAAGCAACAGAAGGGCCGAGAATAGGGTCAAGCCGTCGAATCAAGAGCCCGTGACAATCAGTGCACCAGTTGGTAAAACTCCTGTGGTGGTGAGTCCCGTTGTGGACAATGTTGGTGGTCCAGGAGGCTTTACCCGTAGTGGACGGCTGTTTGCTCCTCAACCGTTGAGGGATGCCAATGCTGAGGCATCTGCTAGAGCAAAGGGCAAACAGGCCGTGGTGGACGAGGAGCCTGCTCAAACGAATGTGCCGGGTGGCTCGTTTGAAAAGGACGTGGAGGAGTTTATGCGAATAATAAAGAAGAGTGATTACAAGATTGTGGATCAACTCAACCAAACTCCGTCCAAAATCTCTATTCTTTCTCTGCTGCTGTGCTCTGAGGCACATCGCAACGCCTTGCTGAAGATGTTAAATATGGCGTATGTACCTCAAGAGATTTCCATCAACCAATTGGAGGGCGTAATCGCCAACGTGAGTACCCGACACGGCTTGGGGTTCACTGATCTTGATTTGACGCCTGAAGGGAGAAACCATAACAAGGCCTTGCACATCACTATGGAGTGCAAGGGGGCTGTGTTGTCACACGTGCTGGTTGACACCGGTTCTTCTCTGAATGTGCTGCCGAAGCAAATCCTGAAGAAGATATCTGTTAAAGGGGTTGTGCTTACTCCTAGTGACCTGATAGTTCGTGCTTTTGACGGATCCAAACGTTCTGTGTTTGGGGAAGTCACTTTGCCTGTGAAGATAGGTCCAGAGGTGTTTGACATCATCTTCTATGTCATGGACATTCAGCCCGCCTACAGCTGTTTGTTGGGGCGTCCATGGATCCATGCAGCAGGGGCAGTCTCATCGACTCTCCACCAGAAGCTCAAGTACGTCTGGAACGGTCAGATTGTGACCGTGTGCGGTGAAGAGGATATTCTGGTGAGTCACTTATCCTCGTTCAAGTATGTCGAGGTGGATGGCGAGATCCACAAAACTTTATGCCAGGCATTTGAGACTGTGGCTCTTGAGAAGGTGGCGTACGCCGATCAGAGGAAGCCGGGTGCTTCAATCGCTTCGTATAAGCAGGCCAAGGAGGTTGTTGACTCTGGCAAGGCTGAAGGCTGGGGCAAAATGGTGGATTTACCGGTTAAAGAAGATAAATTTGGTATTGGCTACCAACCCTTGCAAGCGGAGCAGGTTGAGAAGACAGGTCCAAGTACCTTTACCAGCGCTGGGCTGATGAATCACGGTGACGTCTTTGCTACTGAGGGTGAAGATGGTGACAGTGATTGTGATCTCGACTGCTGGGTTCACCCGAGTGCACCAGGGGAAGTGATCAGCAATTGGACTGCAGAGGATATAGTCCAAGTTACTCTTCAAACAGAGTAATTTTCTTTTGTTTTTTTCATTCTGCACAAAACCCTACGCTCTGCCCAAGGCGTAGTGGTTCATTGTAGGGCCTCATGTTTTGAATGATTATCATTAATAAAGGACGTTTTGCAAACAATTTTGTGATCCCTGTCTTTCTATTTTTACTTTTCACTTTTCAAAAAAATAAAAATGGCAATGTTTTTGTTTTTGTGACTTTATTGAAATCTTTTTCTAAAACAAAGCATTAAACATGCAGAAGTGATCTTATGGCATCCACTATGAACAGTTCTGTTATGGCTCAGTGTGATTTCGATAATCCCATCTACCAAGCTGAAGAGGAGAGTGAGGAAGACAGTGAACTCCCGAAAGAATTGGCTAGATTGTTGAAGCAGGAGGAAAGGGTCATCCAACCTCATCATGAGGAGTTGGAGATTGTGAATCTTGGTACTGAGGACGCCAGAAGGGATATAAAGATTGGGGCTGCTTTGAAACCTGAGGTCAAGAGCAGGTTGATTGAGATGCTGAGAGAGTATGTAGAGATATTCGCCTGGTCTTATCAAGATATGCCTGGGCTGAATACTGATATTGTGGTTCATAGACTACCTCTCAGAGGAGATTGTCCTTCAGTCAAGCAAAAGCTTCGCAGAACGAGTCCTGATATGGCAGTTAAAATCAAGGAAGAGGTTCAGAAGCAGTTCGATGCGGGTTTCTTGTCAGTAACCACTTATCCACCGTGGGTAGCCAACATCGTTCCCGTGCCGAAGAAGGATGGCAAAGTCAGAATGTGTGTCGATTACCGGGATTTGAACAGGGCGAGTCCGAAAGATGATTTCCCATTACCTCACATCGATGTATTGGTGGATAATACGGCTCAATCCTCGGTATTCTCTTTCATGGATGGTTTCTCGGGCTATAATCAGATTAAGATGGCGCCAGAGGACATGGAAAAGACGACATTCATTACACCTTGGGGCACGTTCTGCTATAAGGTGATGCCATTTGGGCTGAAGAATGTCGGTGCTACCTATCAGAGGGCTATGACGACTCTCTTTCATGACATGATGCACAAAGAGATTGAAGTGTACGTGGATGATATGGTTGCGAAGTCGCAGACAGAAGAGGAGCACTTGGTTAATTTGCAGAAGTTGTTTGACAGGTTGGTCAAGTTCAAACTGAGGCTGAATCCAAACCAGTGTACGTTTGGGGTGAGATCAGGGAAGCTGTTAGGCTTCATTGTCAGTGAGAAAGGGATTGAGGTTGATCCAGCGAAAGTCAAAGCTATTCAAGAGATGCCTGAACCGAAAACTGAAAAGCAGGTTCGTGGGTTTTTAGGGAGATTGAACTACATTGCAAGGTTTGTATCTCACCTAACTGCCACGTGTGAACCTATATTCAAATTGCTCAGAAAGGATCAAGCAATCAGGTGGAATGATGACTGTCAGAAAGCTTTTGACAAGATAAAAGAATATTTACAGAAACCTCCAATCATGATCCCTCCAGTTCCAGGGAGACCATTGATAATGTACCTGTCAGTAACTGAGAACTCGATGGGGTGTGTATTGGGTCAGCATGACGAGTCTGGTCGAAAAGAGCATGCCATATACTACCTTAGCAAAAAGTTTACCGACTGTGAAATCAAATATTCGCAACTTGAGAAAACTTGATGTGCTTTGGCCTGGGCTGCTCGCCGACTGAGGCAGTATATGTTGAACCATACTACCTTGTTGATTTCTAAGATGGATCCAGTGAAATACATCTTTGAGAAGCCGGCTCTCACCGGACGTGTTGCCCGTTGGCAGATGATCTTAACAGAGTATGATATCCAGTACACGTCGCAGAAGGCTATCAAAGGTAGTGTTTTGTCAGACTATCTTGCGGAGCAACCGATTGATGATTATCAGCCTATGATGTTTGAATTCCCTGATGAAGACATCATGTATCTGAAGATGAAAGATTGTGAAGAGCCTCTTGTCGAGGAAGGACCGGATCCTGATGACAAGTGGACATTGATGTTTGATGGGGCCGTGAATGTGAATGGTAACGGTGTTGGTGCAGTGTTGATCAATCCTAAAGGTGCTCATATACCTTTTTCTGCCAGATTGACTTTTGACGTCACCAACAACGAAGCTGAGTATGAGGCTTATATCATGGGGATAGAAGAAGCCATTGATCTAAGGATCAAAACTCTTGACATTTTTGGAGATTCAGCTCTAGTGATCAATCAGGTCAATGGAGAATGGAATACCAACCAGCCGCATTTGATTCCGTATAGAGATTACACCAGAAGAATACTGACGTTCTTCAAGAAGGTGAAGTTGTACCATGTCCCCCGGGATGAGAATCAGATGGCTGATGCCTTGGCTACTTTGTCCTCTATGATCAAAGTTCATTGGTGGAATCATGTGCCACATGTTGCGGTGAATCAACTCGAGAGGCCTGCGTATGTGTTTGCAGCCGAGTCTGTTGTTGATGAGAAGCCGTGGTACTATGATATCAAGAACTTCCTCAAGAGTCAGGAGTATCCTGAAGGTGCGTCAAAGAATGACAAGAAAACCCTGAGAAGGCTAGCTGGAAGCTTTTACTTGAATCAGGATGATGTGCTGTATAAGAGGAACTTCGACATGGTCTTGCTCAGATGCGTGGATAGACACGAAGCAGACATGTTGATGCAGGAAGTGCATGAAGGTTCGTTTGGTACCCATGCTGGTGGTCATGCAATGTCGAAGAAATTGTTGAGAGCCGGTTATTACTGGATGACTATGGAATCCGATTGTTTCAAGTACGCTCGGAAATGCCATAAGTGTCAAATTTATGCTGATAAGGTGCATGTACCACCAAGCCCGTTGAATGTCATGAACTCGCCTTGGCCGTTTGCCATGTGGGGCATTGATATGATTGGGAAGATTGAGCCTACTGCTTCGAATGGACATCGCTTCATCCTGGTTGCGATTGATTACTTCACCAAGTGGGTGGAAGCAGCTTCCTATGCTAATGTTACCAAACAAGTGGTTGCCCGGTTCATCAAGAAAGAAATCATCTATCGTTATGGAGTTCCCGAGAGAATCATCACGGACAATGGTTCGAATCTCAATAACAAGATGATGAAAGAGCTTTGTAAAGATTTCAAGATTGAACATCACAATTCTTCTCCTTACAGACCAAAGATGAATGGTGTTGTAGAGGCAGCTAACAAGAATATCAAGAAGATTGTGCAGAAGATGGTCATGACGTATAAGGATTGGCATGAGATGCTTCCTTTTGCTTTGCATGGGTACCGTACTTCAGTGCGTACGTCGACCGGGGCAACCCCGTACTCCCTTGTGTATGGTATGGAAGCAGTCCTACCTGTTGAAGTGGAGATCCCTTCTCTGAGAGTCTTGTTGGACGTGAAGCTAGACGAAGCCGAGTGGATTTGAACAAGGTTTAACGAGTTGAGCCTTATCGAAGAGAGACGGCTAGCAGCTGTGTGCCATGGGCAGTTATATCAGAGAAGGATGAAGCGAGCCTTTGATCAGAAAGTGCGTCCTCGGACTTACCAGATCGGTGATCTAGTTTTGAAGAGGATCCTTCCTCCCGGTACAGATAACAGGGGCAAGTGGACTCCTAATTATGAAGGTCCATATGTTGTGAAGAAGGTCTTCTCCGGTGGAGCCTTGATGCTTACAACTATGGATGGTGAAGACTTCCCGTCCCCTGTTAACTCAGATGTAGTCAAAAAATACTTCGCATAAATTGACCCGCTGGACAAAAAGAATAAAAAAGTCCAGGCAAAAAAGGGCATCCCGGCGAACCAAAAAACAGAAAGAAAAGGTTCGGGCAAAAGTTAGGGATAAAACGAAAAGAATTTGTACACCCGGTAAGTCGAAAACCCGCAAGGGCGGCTTAGGCAAAAATGGGTATCCCGGTGGATTGAAAACCCGAAAGGGAGATCCAGCCAAAAGAGGGATTAGAGCGAAGACTACAGTACGAGTTATCTGTACTTCATCGCGCTTCGTTATCTGCCATCTCGAAAGATGTGACCGGTCCAGTCATTCTTCTCAGAAAGCAAGGAGTTGGGAGGAAAAACTGATGATCTGTGGGTTATAACAGGATTGGGAAATAGTGGATGCCGTATTCACATTGCCATTAGGATAGATTTTTTTCCTTTTGTGCGCAATTACCTCTTTCTAGGAATTGCTTCCCGATGTATTTGCCTTTTCAGGCACATTTTCAATCAATAAAAGTCGTTATTCAGATAAAGAGCTCTCTTGTTTTTATTTTTGCTGTTTTGTTTGCAAAAACGTCCGAATTTTTGATAAACATTGCATATAATAAAACATGAAGGCTTAACAATAACTTGCAGAAAGATAAAACATTTGAAAATCATTTTTGAATGTTGAGGACACTTGAGCGTATCTTATCCAGGTACCCCCTGGGGCATTTGTTGTGCTGTTTTGCAGGTCGTCACCTGTGAGGATGATTCCCCAGCAGATATTTTTCTAAGCAAGTTGAGAGCTATCAGAGCTATGTCCCCCTGCAGAGGTGTCCGTGGATAGTATCTTCTATTCCCCAGCAGCCTTGGAAGTGGGCTGAATTCCCAGCTGAGTGCCCAGCAGGCCGGTGTTTCCCCAGTTGAGCTCCCCGCTGAGTTGGAAGGATGTTGTATCCCTAGCGGAGTAAGCTTGTTCTCCGGTGGAGTGGGTTTGTTCCCCAGCAGTCGGGTCCGAAGTACTGTTATCCCCAGCGTGGTTGTGAACGCTCATCCTCAGCAGGGTTGTGGATGTCTCTCCCTAGCACAGAGTCTGGTATATTTGTTTTCTCCACCAGAGTTTTGCTCTTCCTCAGCAGAATGGTGTGTTATCCCCAACAGGGTTGTGTTCCCTAGCAGATCTCCCGAGTAGAGATTGGTGCTGATAATTTCCTCAGCGAGTCCCCGAGTGGAGCGGGTTCAAAGAAATTTATCTCCAGCAGAGTTATCCTACCAGTGGGTTGGATGAGGTTTCCGTATCAGAGAGGATGTTTGCATCCCCAGCTGAGTCTATCCTATATGTGGATTGAGTGGTCGTCCCCGGCGGAATAGCGTTTATTCCCCATAGCAGAGTATCCTACTTGTGGATTGGTTGGTTCTTCCCCAATGAAGTCGCCTGGTTATACCTAGCAAAGTTTTGTTACTCCCCAGTGAGTAGTTTCACCAGAGAGTTGCCTGGTTTACTTTCCCCAGTGGAACAGTATTGATTAATCCCCAAAGAGTTGCCTGGTTTACCTCCCCCAGCAGAATCGTATTGATTGCTTCCCAAGCGGAGTCCCCGAGTGGATTTCCTGCGAAGGATGTCCCCAGCGGAGTCTATCCTTTTCCCAGCAATAGTATTATTTCTCCAGCATGAGTGAGAAGTTGGAACTCTCCCCGCAGAGTATTCCTCAGACAGAGTCTCCCCGCAGAGTTGGAGTATCTGATCATTTTGGCTCCCCAGCCAGGGTTCATGTCGCATTTTGCATATAGCAATCATTGCATCCTCAAAATGCGTAGCATTTCCATTCAATATGGAGCATTACGCCATAGAAAATTTCAAACATATGCATTCATGTGTTACCCCAATCAGACCATATCCCCGGCAGAGGCGGATTTTTGTTCAACATCTGTACGACACATTTGCTACAGTTGCCCCAGTCAGCATTTGGTGTTGACAATCCCCACAGAGAGGTTTATTTCCTCATCTGTTGGTGACAGGAAAGATTGTTTCTCCCCAGTGAGATCCCCGGCAAGTGTTTAGCCTTGCCCTGACAGGTGTAGATGCCATCTTGTGATACTGGTCAGTGTCATGTCAACACCCGCGTGTGTTACTTCTTTGGTGTCGGTAAACACCATCTTTCGGTGATTTCCCAGTCATGCGTAGTGTCTGGTCTTATTTTGATGTCTGTAAACATCATCTTTTGATGTTCGTAACGTCGTCCTCCTTCCCTAGTGAAGCATTCCTCCTCTCCGTTGGTGTCGATAAACGTCGAGTTTTTCCCAATTATCCGTTGATGATTTGGTTGTGTTCATTATCCCCAGAAGAATCCTCCTCTCCGTTGGTGTCGATAAACGTCGAGTTTTTCCTAGTCGTCCGATGACGTCTAGTTGTACCCTCCCCCATGCGGATTTACCTCTCCGTTGGTTTCGATAAACATTGAGTTTTTCTCATTCGTCCTTTGACGTTTGATTGTATACCTTATTCCCAGTCATTCATTAATGTCTGGTTGATTCCCAGCCAGAATCCCCAGTAGAGTCGTCGGTGACGTCCTATTCGGTTTCAGGTTGTTGTACCCTTCCTCAGTGAAGTGGATTCTCCTTCTCCGTTGGTGTCGATAAACGTCGAGCTTCTCCCTTTCGTCCGTTGACGTCTGGTCGAGTCTTCTCCTTCTCCGTTGGTGTCAATAAACGTCGAGCTTCTCCCTTTCGTCCGTTGACGTCTAGTCGAGTTCTCTCCTTCTCCGTTGGTGTCGATAAACGTCGAGCTTCTCCCTTTCGTCCGATGACGTCTGGTCGAGTCTTCCCATTCATCTGTCGATGTCTGGTTACCTCTCCGTTGGTTTTGATAAACATCGAGTTTTTCCGGGTCGTCCCCAGTTGGTTTACCTCTCCGTTGGTTTTGATAAACGTCGAGTTTTTCCTGGTCGTCCCCAGTTGGTTACCTCTCTGTTGGTCTCGGTAAACGTTGAGTTTTTCCTAGTTGTCCGTTGGCATCTAGTTGTGATTTCTGTCCCCGTTCATCGTGTGTTGATGTCTGGATGTGACCGTATCTTTTGAAGAAAAGAAGAAAAATCAAAATACCCAGTAATAAATATCAGATCCCAGTGGAAGCTTCCGCTGGTGGATCCTTGCAGTGTGCAAATTTCTACGGTTCTTGGTATTCAATCCCTGTTTACCCTGAAAGTCTGACAGTCGTTGCTCTCATCCGTTCGGGTTCCCAGTTGATTGAATAGGGGCAGCTGTAGCACCTCAAATTTGCACCTCCCATTTTGTATATTCATTTTCATTTTAGGTCATTAACATTACATAGTCCACTGCATAGCATTGCATTGTCCTTTGCCCAAGTGCAAGTCATCAGACAAGATTAGGTCAACTGGTTAGGGGAATCAGTCAAGCAAGCAAGCAAGTGAAATTTCCCTTGAAGCAAAGCCCTATGGTTGGTTCATCAAGTTCATATGACCTAGGGATCATTGTGAAGTGGTTTGGCCAAAGATTGGATGATCAAAGCTCAACAGTCAAGCTGAATTTCATCTGAAACCCTAGAAAGTCAACTGTGGTCAACTGTGCATGAATTCATGGATTTGAAGGTGGGAGATGGTTTGAAAGGCTTAATTCATGTCCATACAAGTCTCATTTGACATTTCAAAGATCATCATTGAAGAATTTGAGGTCAGATGAAAAGTTTCCAGAAATAGTAAGTGACCTATAATTTCAAACTGCCAAAAATGGAAAGTTCTTCTCCTCAAATTTACATCATCATACAAGCTTCAAATGAAATTTTTTCCAACATGAAATTTGAAGATCTTGCTCTCACCTTTCCAAAAAGTCCAAGAACATCCATTTCTCATGTGTGGTTGGCAAGTTATGATCAAATCATTGTCAAGAAATTTTGAACTTCAAAGTGGGATAACTTTCACACCATTTGGCCAAATTGAGTGGGATTTCTTGCTACAATCTCCATTTGACATGCTCTATCCAAATCCTTCATCACATTTCATCAAAAGTCATCACATAAAAATGGCACTTTTTCACTTGCTTGAATTTGAAAAAAGGAGGGAAAAAAGTGATTTTCACAAGTATGCATTTTCCACTCATAATTCCACTTGAATTTGGTCCTAAATAAAATTTGGAGTGTGTTTGGCAAAGAATTCGAGTACTGTAGCAAGGCATTGCATACATGAGGGTGGCATGACCATTTGTACATAAACTTGCATTTTCACTAATCATTTTGGATTTGGCTAAACTTGATTAACAAAATGGATTAGTGCATCATATAAATGGTTAATCATAACAGAAAATCACATTAACATCTCATTTGCACAAGATCTAGATCCAATTCCAAAAAATTGCAAGAACTTTCTCTCTCACTTTTCTGCCAATTTCTTCATAGAAGTTGCATTGGATCTTCATTGTTCCAACATACACAAGCCTATTGGAGTTGAATGGAAGCACAAACTCGCCACTGTTGAAGCTAGATCGTGACTGTTCAAGCAAGCTCCATCAATGGTAACTGGAGATTTGAGCTGGATCCAAAGCAATTGAGCAGCATTCCTTCTTCCAGTCATCAATTTGAGCATCAAGAAGTTTCTGTTTCACACTTCCAAGCCTTAATTCACACGCATTCAATTCTGCAATTCTTTGAAGGTAAGAATTCGATCACTCCAATTCATGAAATTATGATATGGCTTATGTAGATCTTCTATCCATGAGTACACTGAACTTTATAGAATTGAATTTCATCAAGTATTGAGAGAGATATTTGGATTTGAATTTTGATTGTCAAAACTTATTTTGGTCGATCCGAGTGATATGGTGAGAATTAGGATGAATCATGCTTGGATTGTTATTGTGCTTGAGAAGACGAACACGATGGTGTATCATTTGTTGATTTCTGTGGAAATTGTTCATGCGCTGGAAATTGTATGAAGAACTTCAAGAACCCTAAATATTTGAATGGAAACGCGTGTTTGATCCATGTATCCGTGTGTTTGCATGATTCTCGTGTTAGTACGCCATGCCGCCAACCACAAAGTGACACCTCATTTAGTGAAACGCGGCATTTCACTAAGTGGCGCCCATTTTGAATTTGCTACACGGTTTGAATCCGGCCTCAAGCATTTCACAAATTGCCTTGTTGCATTTTCTCATATATGTTCATCATGTTTACATGCTTTCCATTCACATTTTTTATTTTCTTTCCACATTCAAAAAATCACAACTCTCTCAATAATAATCCAATCAACATGAGATTTTTTTCTGCCATGATCTTTGTAATGTCCTCTTTTTTTTGATGATTTTTAATAAATTTGTGCACGGTTGGAAAAAATAATTGCCTAGGGTTTGTTTTCACATGCCATTCCTTGCACATAGTTTGCCATTTCATTTGTGAAATCATGATGCTTAATTGGAAATTCTTGAAATTTTACATGTGTGTTCTAGACTCATTTCTGGTCATTTTGGTATGTGGTTTGTGATTTTTTCATTCTTGGATTTAGAGATATGACATGATCATTAGAGGTGTGACAATATGTGTCACACCATGTCTTTCTTGACTTCATGATTTTTGTTACCATGCCATATGAACTCTAAATGACCTGAATTTTAGCATGTTGAATCTTCTGGATGTTAAGTTTGAATGTGAATTTTTGTGGATTTTTTGAGTGCATTTCCAATTTGATTGAGATTTTCTCCCCTGTTTGACCAATTGTTGACTTCTTGTGAGACATGATTGTATTTGATTTGTGAAATTCTTGTTGTTAATTGGATGGACTTGAAATTTGGCATGTGTATTATAGACATCTTGACGTTTTCCATGGCTTTGGTTTCATTCATTTATCATGTTTGGTTTCTGTTTTATGATTGCTTGAAGTTGATGCATGTTTTGATGCCTTGTATGAGCTTGTTTGAACTTATGTTGACTTGATGAATTTCATTGACTTGCTTACCTTGGTCCAAATGGCTTGAAATTTGGTGTGTAGGTCATGTTGTGAATGCTGTTTGATCATGAATTGTTTGGTGATTTATTGAAATGTTTGTGAGTTGATTTGAGTTGAATCATTCTGTTTGGTTCTATGAGCTTCAAATGGCATGCTTTGTACTCTTTGCCTCATGAAATGATATTGGTTGATGAGATGAATGTGAGACCACTTGGACTTGTTTCCTAATTGATTGATATTGACTTTGGATAAGTTTCATGTTCTGTTTTGGTTTTTTGATCCCATTTTGACCCTAGTCTTGTACTAGTGGTTTGTGCTCTCACATTTGAGCTTTGTTTCAGGTCAAAGGGCACAGTTGCCATGCTTAATGATGCTTACTCAATTGGAGTTGACCTATTGATTGTTGATGACTAACTTTGGTTTATTTTGTAGGGTTTGAGACTTGTACCTTGTGCCTTATGGCTTGCACCTTTGTGCATTGACTGTTGTTTGCTTGTGTACAGTTGTATAGTTAACTGTTGACCTTTGCTGTTTGACTTTTATTTGAGTTGAGTACTGATTATGATGGATTGATTTCAGGTACCTTAGTTGCTATAGTTCCCTTGTGAACTTGTTCTTGCTTTGCTTGATAGCTTGAGAATTAAGGTATAATGATCTCTTATCCATGTAGACTGGAAGACCTGGCCTGTTACTTGGCCAGGCACCTGTCTGAAGTCCTCCTTAAGAGGCAATGCTTGTGCTTGTTTATTTTTGTCCCCAAGCAGGAAAAGACCTTTTGATAA
Source organism: Lathyrus oleraceus (assembly GCF_024323335.1). Classification (NCBI taxonomy): domain Eukaryota; kingdom Viridiplantae; phylum Streptophyta; class Magnoliopsida; order Fabales; family Fabaceae; genus Lathyrus; species Lathyrus oleraceus. The sequence continues at coordinate 122,186 of NW_026112426.1, forward strand.
GGCAATTGGCAGATACAAGGGATGTGCAATTCATCCCCTGTTATTCAGTGTGTCATCTGCTTTGCTCACACAACTGGTGTTGATGCATTGTGGATAGTAACCCAAGATCTTTGTACAGTTGTACAGTTGAGTCAGAGTCATAAGTGTAGAAGGGTTCCCACTTCCTGAACCCACACTTCATTGTCTGAAGCTCTCCCTGGCCAGGGATAAGAGCTGTGAAGTCTCATCTTCACTCACCTCTCATCTGCTTCACCCTGACTCTCAATGTCAGTGGTTAAGAGCTAATATCACCTGATACAGTTGGCTTGCTTTGCAGCCTCACCCTTGTTTGAGCCCCACTTTGTGTGTATATAGTGTGTGCTATTTGTGATTGTTTGCTGTTTACCTGTGCTGAATAGGATAGCTTGCTCCCTGTGCAAGTTAGCTAGAAACCTTGAATTAGGGATGATTTGCATGATAACATCTAGGCTCGAGTCGTAGTCTCCCTAGTTGTGTCTCCCTTTGTTATCTGGTTAGGCTAGTCCTTTTTCCCTGCGTAGGGGAACTACGTCGCCCTGATCCTCATACCAGATGAGGTACGTAGGCAGGAGATGAGCAGATCTCTCCGGGCAACCTTTCTTGTTTTCAACCCCTTTGTGTGTGTTTGTTGTGTGCTCGGAAGCTGATATAAGTCCAACGATTGGCATTCGGGTTCCAGTGTGGGTTTGTTTGGTTTGGGCGCTGATATAAGTCCAGTGATTGGCATTCGGGTCCCATGTTTGCCATTTTTGTGCAGAGTCTGACATAAGTCCATCGATTGGCAGTCGGTTTCCTGTGTGTGTTTTGTTTTGTTTGGCGTGCATGAGCCGAGCTACGAGTGTTCTGATTCTTCTTCATCCAAGAAGATACGTATGCATAGGACGCGACATCCTAGCGAGCATGTTTTCCCCGGTCTGAACTACTTCGACTCTGATGTCTATGCCTGATAGACTAAGTAGGCCCAGGATGCGATATCCTGCCGAGTTAGTTTCGTTTGTTTTCCTTGTGTCTCTTTTAGCCAGTGTGTGTGTGTGAGCAGTGTTTTTAGCAACCATATTCCTTCCTTTTGTGCGTGGATCCCGTCGAGTACGACGGATGCGTAGGGGTGCTAATACCTTCCCTTCGCATAACCGACTCCCGATCCCATTCTCTTTGGTCGCGAGACCATGTCTTTTCCAGGTTTACTTCGAGCGTTTCCTTTCCCTCCTTTGGGATAAATAACGCACGGTGGCGGCTCTGTTGTTTTCGTTTCCCGCCGGTTTTTCGCGTAATGCGACACCCACAGCAAACCCTTGCATGATGTTCATCAGCTCGTTCATCTTCTCTTTCAGCTCGAGAACGTCTGTGTTGGGGAGATCCATCAGCCTAGGTGTATTTCGTCTGGTGAAATATCTGTGAGGACGTGTTGAGTGCAAAGGTACAACTCTACGAGCACGAGCAATGATTCTTGTAACAATCAAGCACGTTAGCAACTGACACCTGCAAAATAAAAACAAGTTATTATGATATATGCATGAATGCAACGTCTATCCACATGAGGAACACTCTGTCTTTCGATCCTGGCTTCATCGAGACAGATAATAATCCGGCGGCAATATTCTGACATTCATCGAATGATTTCATCATACAGATCAGAGATATATGATTTAGCAAAGTACCACCCAACCATGTGTGTGCTATGTGAGAACATACAAGAAAGCAAATAAAGCTCGAATATCGATCACTGAATGAAAACAACCATTGCATATCAAAAGTGCACAATCAGTGCGAGAGTCATACATCAAGTCTTGATACAAATCAAATACAATTCTCCAGAACCAGGTAGAAAATACAAGCAAGTGAATTCCGTCAACAGGCCTGACGGTAATCCCGCACAAATAAGAAAGGTCTAGTCTGACGAAGGTCCCACAGAAGGCCCTACATCATCAACCATCTTGGCAAACTCTGCGGCGAACCTGAGCTCGGTGTTCTCCTGCTGCAATCTCCCCACCTCCTTCTGGTGAATCTTCATCTGTCTGAAGTAATGATCTCTCTCGGCAATATAATGATCTCTCTCAGCAATGATCTTTATGTTCTCTGCTTCTTTAGTCTTCAATTTTGCTTCCCATTCAGCGACGAGACTTCTGACTCTGTCTTCCCTCTGATCCCTCACGAGGATTTGCCTCCTCTTCTCATCTTCAACGACCTTTGAAGCTCTGGCTAGCTTCTCCTTAGTGATGTCGTGCTCCCTGGTGGACGACTCCAAAGCTTGGCTGACCTTGCCATAGTAAGCGGTATCCATCTCAAAGTGCTTCACCACAAGAGCATGTCGCTTATCCTGATCTTCCATCCTTACTCTGATCTCTTGATTAGACATCTGAATCCGAGCAACACTCATCTCCAATTCAGTCTTCTCCACTTGCAACTGATCTCTGGCTTTCTTCATCTCGAGGAATTCTTCCATACTGACAGAAGAACGTGGCCCCTCAATCAAAGGACACCAAGGATCACCTCCCGGAAACGGTAGATGTGTGAGCTCTATCCTCTTCCTAAGCCAATCATCAAATGGAGAAAATACATGCTGTTAACCTTGCCAAAAGGAACCTTGCCCTTCCTCTGAATGTTACGCCATGCTCCAGACACTTGCCTCAACTTGGCCTGATTACCCTCAGCTGGGAAGTAGAAAGACTCCTGAATCTCACACTCAAGAGGAGGAACCTCCATAGCAAACCCCATTTGTCTCCTAAGAAGCGTTGGATTGTAATTAATGCAACCCTGAACTCCTATAAGAGGCACATTAGGAAAGCTCCCACAGCTATATATGAAATCTCGCCCAGCCATACCGTTATGAGTCCAAGCTATATCAGTGGCTCGCAAACCCATCAACCTGACTGACCACTTAACCGTAGGATCAAGAGAAGCAAAAGCACCTCGGGAAGGCAAATACCCCATGAACCATTTGTGCAATAGCTGAGCACAACATCGAATCAATCCACCACGCCGTTTCTCGTTCCTGTTATGAATCGAGTAATAGACATCTCCAACCAGAGTAGGAATGGGATTCCTCTGTATAAACAATCTGATAGCATTAATGTCCACGAAGCTCTTCTGATTAGGAAACAGGATGGTCCCATAAATGCTCACAGCAATCACAGCACAAACGGTCTTCCAATTACCCACAGCAGCATGTTCCTTGGCTTTAGCCTCCAAGAAACTCAAATGAAAACCGGGCAGCTTTCCCTTCTCCTTCAAACCCCCTTTGGTCACCTCCGGGATCAAATAAAGAGCACGAGAAATCTCAGCGATGTCAGGCTCTTCCCTAGTGGCACAGAAAGGAATCTGATCTCGGATCTGAATACCCAGGATGCTGGCATAGTCTTCCATCAAGGGTCCCAACAAGTAATTCGGGAACACAAAACACCTCAAACCCGGGTCATAAAACTGGAGAAGAGTATGAATGGCGCTCCTGTCACTGTCTGTGAGCCTGAAAACTGGCCTCAGAATACCACCGTATGCCTCTCGGAACATCCCCACATGGTCAGGGGTAATCAATGTTATCATATCTCTCAGCACACTGATCTCTGGGTTAAAGAAACTGTAGACAACATCATCCTTCAAACCGGGCCTCATATCTGAGCAAAGAAGTCTCTCAACCAGGATCTCGATCGAAAATGTCCCTGCATATGGATAAACATGAGTTAGATGTAGGTAAATGCAAAATGAAATGATGATGATGAATGAATGCAATGCATAGTGCCATCCTCCAAGTCATCTGAACAACTGCTACACTGAGTTACGGCCTTTGACTGATCACAACCATCTGAGGTACTGAGCAATCACAAATCCGACTTGGGTTCCAAAATAAACAAAACTGAAAGATACATCACCATCATCACCAGAGATTCTCTGAACAGATAACCATAACACTCTCTGAACCATCCCGGGGAATCCTGAAATAAACGGATCCCCACTGATAAATACCACGGACAACACTTCGGCGTCTCAGAAATAAATATCCATAAATCCGACTTATAAATAGGACTCTGATCAACGGCTGACCCATTAGTCACCACCAAAGTCACCATCGGAACATGCATCTGTAAGAATCACCCTCCCCTCACAGGTACATTCTAATCAGGTTATCCTAAGGCGGATAATGGTCTCGACAGTCGGGCAAAGATACTCAACGGGTTTGCCCTTTCGGGTGTGCCGTTGTAGCTCTCTTAAGATCGTCTAAACCAAAGATCCGGGAAAGATCGGTCACCGAAGTCAATAGTTCAAAAGAGGTAACCCAACCAAAGTGGAAAACCCCACAAAGGAAGAGCACTCTCCAATGAACCTCGTCCGGCTTGTGGTATGTCACGTTGCAACAATATACTGATAAAGCAAATGAGGAACATGAGACCACACTAATCCTAGGTGTATACTCGGGCCTGGGTTTTAGCCCCACTCAGAACACCCACCCCAAATCATAGGAACCACCTGTACAAAGGACAGCAACATGATAGTATGATGCATGCAAATATTTATGCAAATATATACACAACAGAATAATAAAATACAATAAATAGAGCAGCACAAGCAACCTAAACTATCCTAGAAAGCGCTAGGAGAGACTCGCTTAGGGAAGATGGACCAGCAGGAGGTCAACTTGTTGTGTCCCCAGTGGAGTCGCCAGCTGTCGCATCCGCGAAAAACAACCGGCGGGCTAAAACAAAACAACACAGAGCCGCCACCGTGCGTTATTTATCCCAAAGGAGGGAAAGGAAACGCTCGAAGTAAACCTGGAAAGGAAATGGTCTTACGACCGGAGATTACAGGGTATGGGAGTCGGTTACGCAAGGGGAAGGTATTAGCACCCCTCACGTCCGTCGTACTCGACGGGATCCACGCTCAAAAAGATAGGATAAGGTTGCTAAAAGAAACTGCTCAAAGAATGCACACACACACACACTGGGACAAAACAGGTGGAAGACGGAAGAAGGTAACTCGGCAGGATATCGCATCCTGGTCCTACGTAGTTTGTCAGGAACAAACATCAAAGTCAACGTAGTTCAGGACAAGGGGAAACGTGCTCGATAGGATATCGCATCCTATGCCTACGTATCTCATCTGGAATGAGAATCAGAGCTACCGTAGTTCGGCTCACGCACGCCAAACAAAACACAAACCCAAACAGGCAAACATGGAAACCGAATGTCAATCGCTGGACTTACATCAGACTCCGAACCAATAAACCCACACTGGAAACCAAATGCCAATTGCTGGACTTATATCGGACTCCAAGCACACAACAATAGGATACGGAATGCCAATCGATGGTCTTATATCCATCTCCTAACACACACAAGAAGGAAACAAACAAACAAGTTAATAGGGAGTCTGGAACTCGAGCCTAATAATTGTCAAGCAAATACACACAAAAAGAAAAAGGGTGCCCGGAGAGATCTCGTACGACCTCCTGCCTACGTACCTCATCTGGTATGAGGATCAGGGCAACGTAGTTCCCCTGAACAGGGGAGAAACTTTCTCCTAACCAGAGACTGGGAAATGACAAACTAGAAGGGAGACTGACTCGAGCCTAATAGTTATCATGTAATCCACAATGGTCCTAGGTTGAGTTTTCTATCTAACTTGCACAGGCAGCAAGTTATCCTAAACATCACAATCAAAGCAAACATACACAATTAGCACACACTATATACAAACAAAGTGGGCTCACACAAGGTTAGGCTGTGAAACACAAGCCACTGTATCAGGGTGATGTTAGCTCTTAACCCTAACATTGAGAGTTAGGGTGAAGCAGATGAAATGGGAAGTGAGGGGTGTGCCTCACAGCTCTTATCCCTGGCCTGGGAGAGCTTTGGACAAATGAAAGTGTGGGAGTCCAGAAAGTGGGACTCTACTCCACATGACTGACACAATAAAGATCTTGGGTTAGTATCCACAATGCATCAACACAAGGTGTGTGAGCAAAGGGATGACTCAATTGAATAGCAGGAGATGGATTGCACATCTCTTGTATCTGCCAATGCCTCTTAGAGGTCTTTTCCTGCTTGGCACAAAGATAAACAATCACAAGCATTGCCTCTTAAGGAGGACTTCAGACAGGTGCCTGCCCAAGTAACAGAACAGGTCTTCCAGACTACATGAAGTCAAAGAAATTATACCTAGATGGTTAAGCAACCAAGCAAAGTTCAAAGAACTATAGCAACTAAGGTACCTGAAAATAATCCAACACAATCAGTATACAATCAACAAAAGTCAAACAGACAATGGTCAACAGTCAACTGTGCACAGTCAAACAGACAAACATCAATGCAAGCCACAAGGTGCAAAGCACAAGCTCAACTCAAATGAGCTAAAAGCCACCTACAAAACAACTCAATGTTAATCAACATCAACCAAATAGGCAACTCAAGCCAATGAATCAATTCCTCAATGCCATATGCTTCTTATCCTGAAAACAAAGCTCAAACATAAGCACAAACCACTAGGACAAGGCTAGGGTCAAAGAGGGAGAAATAATTCAAAAAAGAACATGAAAATTGACATAAATCAAGATCAGTCCAATAAGAACCTAATCCAAAAGGTCTCATGTCCATAGCATGCACCAAAATCATTTCACAAGTCAAATAAGGCAAAGCATACAAGTTGGAAGCTCATTGAAGCAACCAGAATGAACCAATCCACATCAATTCCAAAATGACTCAATAAATCTCAAGAGAAATCATGGCTAAACAGAACACATCACATGATCAACACACCAAAAATTAAAGCATTTGGACAAGTGTAAGCATGGCAATCAAATTCCCTAAGGCAAGGTAAGCACAAACAAGCTCAAATGAGGCACAATTTCATACATCAACTTAACACAAGCCTAAAACAGAATCCAAACATGATAAAGACCTCAAACCAAATCCACAATAAACTTCAAAGTGTCTAGAAACAATGTATAAAATTTCAAGTTCATATGATAAACATCAAGCATTTCACAAATCATTGAAGTTCATGACTACTCAAAAGTCCACAAATGGCAAGCCAGAAAGGAAAATCCCAAACAAATCCAAATTGAATCTAGAAATTCCACAAAACATCATGATCAATCCTAACATGCACAAGTAGCATCATGCAAAAAATCACATCAATTGGAATTTAATTGGCATGGCAAAGAAATTCCTCAAGTCAAGCAAGCAAAGGTGTGACACACATTGTCACACCTACATTAACCAGATCATATCTCAACAACCAGAAATGAGAAAAATGCAAACTCTACACCAAAATGTCAATTAGGATGTCTAGTTTAAGCATGCAAAGTTTCAAGAGCATTGGATAAAATCTCATCATTTCACAAAGCATATGGCAAGATAGGTCAAGAAAACACACACATACACAATCCCTAAGCCAAATTAAATTCCAACCAGGCACAAATTGTGGAAAAATAGTCTTAAAAAACTAGAAATGATAAGGATCATGTTGCAAAAAGTCTCATGTTATTTGGATCATCCATCAATGAGTTATGAATTTTTTAAGTGGATGAAAAAAATAAAAATGTATGAAGCACATAGCATGAAATGGTATGGAAGAAAATGCAAAGGCCTTTTGGAAATGTCATGGATGGGAATCGAACCGGCCACGAATTCAAATGAGGCGCGTTTTATGTGAAACGCACCGTTTCACTAAGTACATGTGGCAGCGGGAAGCGTTTTGGACCAATCAATTTGCCACGCCACCTACAGTTGGGCCAATGCATGAAGGCTAACATGAAAACGCATGCAAAGCACGCGGTGAGAAGATCAAACAGGTTTCTGGACAGAAAACCCTAGGTTCTTCATCAATGTTCATCGTGTTCATATGCTCAAGAACACAACTGTCCAGAAATTAAAAATGAATACACCATTGCACTCATCTTTCATCATACATCATGGATCAAGGCTTGGTTAGTGCTAATTCATCCTATGTTCAAAGATTCGAAGCCAAACATTTTCATGTGCCAAACTTAGATCTACCATATCTACCTCATTTCTCCATGAAAATCAATGATCTAAAGTGCAGATTAATCACCAATGAAAGATCTACAACATGCATCTATCAATTTCATGAATTAAAGCATTCAAAATCTGACCTTCAAGGATGTGCAGAAGTGGAATCGATGCTTTCAGGCTTGGTAAGGCACAAACAGATGCTCCTTAGCTCTTGGATGAATGAATGGAGGGAAGTTTGAGTGTTAATCGTGCATGATCTTGCTTGAATCTCCAACTGCCATTGATGAGTATATGCTTTAACAGTCCTCAATTCTGCATGAAAACCTCTAGATCTTACTTCAATCCAGCTCAATTATGCTTGTGGATGATGACTCAATCAAGGAAATAGCAATGTGTATGAAGAAAATTGAAGAAAAAGTTTGAGAGCAAAGTGGAGAAAAGTTTCAGATCTGGAAATTATGAGCTGTTAATCCAGTTTCTGTTATGATTATGCTATATATGATGCCTTAACCATGTTGCTAATCACAATTAAGCCAAATGCAAATGGATTAGTGAAATTGAAGTGTAATGCCAATTTGTCAATTCACCCTCATGTAATGCATGCCAATGGAACAGTGCTCGAATTTGCCCTTGGAATCATTTCAAATGCTGTTTGGAGCCAAGTGTAATTGGTAAAAGGTGAATGCAATGCATAATTTTCAAATTACCACTTTCCCTCCAAAATTCAAATGAAAAGTCCAAAATTTTTATGATCAAAATGCATGGCCTATGATGCATGAATTGGATAGTACATGTCAAAACAAGAATGTTGCAAAAAGAACCACTTCATTTGGCCTCTTGGTGTGAAAGTTATGCACTTGTGAAGTTCAAATTTGCTTGACCATGATTGATCCATATCTTTTCAACCATACATGAGAAATTCATGTTCTTGGACTTTTTAGAAAGGGGAGAACAAGATATTCAACTTTCATGTTGGACAAAATTTTATTTGAAGCTTGCTTGGTCATGTAAACTTGAGGAGAAAACCTTTCCATTTTTGGCAATTTCAAATTACAGGTCACTTACTATTTTTGGAAAGTTTTCATCTGACCTCAAATTCTTCAATGTTGATGTTTGAAATGTCAAATGAGACTTATTTGAACATGAATGAAGTATTTCTAACCACTTCCCCCCTCCAAATCCAACAGTTGACTTTTGGTTGACTTTTGTCAGTTGATAGATGACCTGGCCATGCACAGATGAATTTGAGCCTCAATCTCCTGATGAAATGGCTCCAAAATGAAACCTTAGCTTACACAAGCTCATTAAAACCATATGATGACCCCCCATCTCATTAAAGACCTCATCTCCTTGAAAAACCCTGATAGGCACAATTCAACTGATTAGGGTTGACCAGAGGTCAAAACCCTAATCCCAAGGAATCTGATCAGGAATAATGAATCTCTTGGTGATGATAAGACCATGATGATGATGTATCATTTCAACCAAGATAATACCCAATCTCCTTGAGGAACCAAGAAACCCTAATTGAAGCATAAACCCTCAGATGGCTAGTGATCAATTCATGAAACCCTTAGGCTTGAATCTATTAACCTTTTTATCTTCTGAACAAGACTTAGGAGGATGACTTGCTTATAGTTGCCACATGATATGCAAAGATGCAATTACTAATGTCCTACAAAATAAAATGCAATATGTTAAGCTAGTCCCAAGAGAGGAGGGCAAATTTTGAGGTGTTACAAAGGGGATTATGTTTTTGATAGACACAAGCCATGTTCCATATGTATGAATCTGAAATTCTGGTATAGTCAGAGTTTAGATGTTCTACACGAAGTCATGACATCTGATCCAACATTGTTACTAATACAGCAAGACAGTTAGAAAAAAATAAACCCCAGTACTCATATGCACACAGTCCCAGATGTCACGACATCTGCTACTCTACCACCATGGACAGAAGAACATCCAGTTTTGTCCATCTAGTACAAAGACACAGTAGAGATCAAATATGGCACTTATGTTTATTGATCCTGCCCAGTTATCAGCATGATGTCTCAACATTGATTTTAACATCACCTGTTCCAACATTACGGAAGGATGAACTGTAATAGACCAACCAGTCTATCAATAACAGCAGTCAATAATGAATGTCATAACATTCTGTTTTGCAATCAGACTGCAGGCTATGTGTCAAGTCTATTATTCTCTTCATAAACAGACTAGAAACAGACTGAGTTATAACAGACAAAATATAGTGTGCAGAAGGTAAAAACACCAGTAATTGTTAACCCAGTTCGATACAACATTACCTACTCTGGGGGCATACCAAGCCAGGAAGAAGATCCATTATTAGTAGTATTAATTCAGAGTTAAACTCCCCCGTTTACAACTCTTCACTTAATCCCTACCCAATGCAATCTATACCTAGGCACTCCTAGATAGAAACCTCCAGTTTCCATTCCTATCACTACAATTACCATGTAATGTTTAGACAACTTGAACACGCTTCACAGCTTTGTTCAAGAACATAACAACTCTTGCCTACAGGCTTTGAGTTACAAATAATCTCATGCTTTCAAGCATTGAGAAACACTTGGTAACCTTCCCACAGGTTGGGAGGTTTACCTCACACATACCCCTAATTTTTACATTGTTTGAGGCTTACAAAACCTAGGTTACAATCTGCTATTTATAACCTAACCACCCAACTGGATTTGGGCCTTCAGAAATCGCAGCAAGCTTCTCCTTTGCTGTTACAAAGCTGGCAGAATTCTTCTGCTACAATCAAGGTCTTCAATCTTTTATTTCCTAAAAGATCTCCATACCAAAACTTCTGATTGAGTCTTCAAGATCTCCTTGGAAAATAAGTAAATCTGGTTGTAATCCATGATTGAATACGCCAGCTAGCCATATCTTCAATCATCCAAAGATTGCCATTAATTGTGCAATCACAAAACACCAGACATTCATACTGAATGTTCTGTGTACAGGATGTCATGACATCGGGTCTGACATCTGGAAAAATCCTGCATAATCCAGTTTCCTTTTATAGCAGGTACAACCATATCAGATACCATGACATTGTGTATGTCATCTGAAACAATCCTGCATGAACATGTCTTCCATTTAAGCTCCAGCAGGTACAACCAGTATCAGAAGCCTTGTCATTGTATGTGGAATTTTGAAACAATCTTGCTTGCATATGTTCTTTAACTCCAGCAGGTACATAGGATATCTCATGTTAAGACATCACACATGACATCTTATGAACACTCTTTGTTTTACCAAAATTGCTGCCAACACTTAGAATCAACAGAATCCTTTCTTGGAATCATGCATATTAAAGCGTCTTAACACTTTGTCTATGTATGTACTCTGACTTAGGCCAAGCAGTTTTTATGATCTATCTCTATAGATCCTGATTCCTAATATATAGGTTGCTTCACCTAGGTCCTTCATAGAAAATCATTTCCCCAACCAAGACTTTACTTGTTTTAGGGTAGGGACATCGTTTCCAATGAGTAATATGTCATCTACATATAATACCAGGAAAACGATCTTGCTCCCACTAACCTTCTTGTAGACACAAGGCTCGTCTTTGTTCTTGATGAATCCATATTGTTTTACTGTTTCATCAAAACGAAGATTCCAGCTTCTAGAAGCTTGCTTCAATCCATATATTGATCTTTGTAACTTACATATCTTTTGGGCTTCTTCTGGTATGTCAAATCCTTCAGGTTGTGTCATGCACACATCCTCAAGAAGATTCCCATTAAGGAAAGCAGTTTTGACATCCATCTGCCATATTTCATAATCATGATATGCAGCGATAGCAAGTAAAATCCAAACAGATTTAAGCATTGCAACTGGTGAAAAGGTTTCATCATAGTCAACCCCATGAATCCGTTTATATCCTTTTGCAATCAGTCTTGATTTATAGGTATGTACCTTACCATCCATGTCAGTCTTCTTTTTGAAGACCCACTTGAATCCTATAGGGTTAACTCCTACAGGAGGCTCTTCCAAGGTCCAAACATGGTTTGTGTACATGGAATCCATTTCAGATTTCATGGCTTCTAGCCATTTCTCAGACTCGGGACCAGTTATAGCCTTTTGGTAGGTCACAGGCTCATCTTGATCCATGAGTAATATACCACTTTGATCATTTATGAGATATCCATATATCTCTTGTAGGTGATGTATCCTGTTTGATCTACGATGGTCTTGTTCTACTTGAGCAGGTTGCTCTTCCATAACTACTTGTGTTTCCTGCTATAATTCCTCCATAGGTGTATCAATGCTTTGTGATTCTTGAATTTCTTCAAGCTCTACTTTCCTCCCACTGATTCCTTTGGAAATAAAATCCTTTTCTAGGAAAACTCCAGTTCGAGCGACAAACACTTTGCCCTCAGAAGGATTGTAGAAGTAATACCCTATTGTTTCTTTAGGATACCCCACAAATAAGCATTTGTCAAATTTGGGCTCAAGCTTAGTTGAAATTTGTCGTTTCACATAAACTTCGCAACCCCAAATCTTCATGTAAGACATATGTGGTTTCTTACCACTCCATATCTCATATGGTGTCTTCTTAACCTTTTTGGATGGAACACGGTTAAGTGTGTAAGCTACTGTCAACAGTGCATGTCCCTAAGAGGAGTTTGGAAGATCGGCGTGACTCATCATGGACCGGACCATGTCTAACAAGGTTCGATTTCTTCTCTCGGATACACCGTTCCATTGGGGTGTTCTAGGAGGAGTAAGTTGGGATAGGATCCCACACTCTTTCAGATGGTCGTCAAACTCTAGGCTTAAATACTCACCACCTCGATCTGATTGAAGAGTTTTAATATTCTTACGTAGTTGGTTTTGTACTTCATTCTTGAATTCCTTGAACTTTTCAAAGGACTCTGATTTGTGTTTCATTAAATACACATAACCATATCTACTGAAATCATCAGTAAATGTGATGAAGTACTAAAAACCTCCTCTGGCTGGTATCTTCAGTGGTCCACATACATCAGTGTGTATGAGGGCCAAAAGATCATTAGCTCTTTCACCTTTTCCTGTGAATGGAGACTTTGTCATCTTTCCAATTAAACAAGATTTGCATGTCTCATATGATTCATAATCAAAAGAGTCCAAGAGTCCATCTTTATGAAGTTTGGAAATACGTTTCTCATTTATGTGGCCTAATCGACAATGCCAAAGGTAAGTTGGATTTAACTAATTGGTTTCATCATTTTAGTATTAATGTTATAAATAGGCATTTCAAGATCAAGGACATATAGTCCATTGTTCATTTGTGCAGTAGCATAGAATATATCATTCAAATAAATGGAGCAACAATTGTTCTTTATTATAAATGAAAAACCAAACTTGTCTAAACAAGAAACGGAAATAATATTCCTGCTAATTGCAAGTACATAATAACAGTTCTCTAATTGAATTATTAAACCACTAGGTAAAGTCAATACATAAGTTCCTACGGCTAAAGCAACAACCTTTGCTCCATTGCCAACTCGTAGGTCAACTTCACCTTTTGCCAAATCTCTACTCCTTTTTAGCCCCTGCACATTGGTACAAATGTGAGAATCGTATCCAGTATCTAATACCCATGATGTAGGAGTAGATAACTTAATTTCAATAACAAAAATACCTGAAGTTGAAGTCTCTACCACATTCTTCTTATCTTTCAGGTACTTTGGGCAGTTTCTCTTCCAGTGTCTGGTCTTATCGCAATGGAAGCAGGTGACTTTCTTTGTTATGCCTCCACTAGGCTTCAAAGCAGGAGCAATGGGTTTGGGTTTGGGAACTTCCTTGTCTTTCCCTTTATCACCCTGCTTAGTAGGTCTTTTGTTCGATCTCTTTCCATTTCCGATCATCAGAATGGACTTTCCTTTTGACTTCAGATTCTACTCAGCAGTTCTTAACATGGCTAGCAGTTCAGGAAGAGATTTGTCCATATCATTCATATTGAAATTAAGGACAAATTGACTGAATCTATCTAGCAACGATTGCAAGATCAAATCAGTCGCAAGTTCCTTTCCGAGGGGAAAACCCAACCTCTCAAGGTTCTCCACATACCCAATCATCTTGAGCACATGGGGACCTACAGGGGCTCCCTCAGCTAACTTGCCTTGAAAAAGGGATTTTGAAACTTCAAACCTTTCATGCCTTGCTTGCTCTTGATAGAGCATCTTCAGGTGTTCGATCATATCGAACGCTGCCATGTTCTCATGTTGCTTTTGCAACTTTGAGTTCATAGTAGCTAGCATGAGGCAAGCAGTTTCATTGGCATCATCGACATGCTTCTTATAAGCATCTCTTTCTGCCTTAGGAGCAGAACTAGGAGGTTCCTCTTCAAGAATAGGTTTCTCCAAGACATACAGCTTTCTATCATGTTTGAGAACAATCCTCAGATTTCGGTGTCAATCCAGAAAATTTATCCCAGACAATTTTTCCTTATCAAGGATTGATCGCAAAATGTTGTTAAAGGTGTTTGTTGTCATGGTAATCTACATGAAAATAATGAAAATATAAGTATCAATAACATATTTAATTAGGCCTTTAATTAAATATGCTCCCACTATTTTACTCAAAACAAATGACCCTCACCATTTGATTCGGAAAATCCCGTTGGAAGATTTTCTAGTGGGTCGAGATCCACATTTCAATTTCTTTTAAGTCCGCGTAGGCGGATTACACAAAACTAGGTTATTTAGGTAGGAACTCCTTTCAATTGTATCTAATACAACTCTCGAATATTTTAGTTGGGTGAATAACTCCTTATTCTAATCCATCACATGGATCATTCCAACTCTTGTTTCTAAACATATATAATCTTATTATAATTTGTTTAGTTAAGTTTGACCCATTGTTTTAGCAATTGGATATTACAATTATCCCATCGCACCTTACTAATATAGAATATGCACCTCGCGTAGGCGAAACCTACATTATTCGATACTAGTCTTGATGAGTGCTAAAACTTGGAAAGCATAAACTTAATATTTAATTTGAGGGAATTTGCAATTATTCTGATCTCACTGGCTTAATTATCATATAAATCGTCTCTCACATGCATCAACATACATAATGAAACACTTATGGCCCCTAGCGCAATTGTTCTCCCAAGCCAATGAGAGAACCTAAGCTAACCTAATAACGATCTAAGCTTCTCCAAGCAAGATCTTCAAGGTTGTCCTCCTTTGATATTGTATTCTTCTCTTTCTTCATAACATTGCATTACATAAAAGAAACTCGTTTTACATACGAGGGAGTGAGATGAGAAAATAAGTTACATTAAGAGATTAAAAGAGAGGCACGACACGCAAGTCGTATTTTAAAATCCCAAAACAAAATAAAGGAAAACTAAGGCCATAACCGATCACCACAAGACAATAATAATAAACACATTATTATTAATTTAAATTCTGTTAATTAATTAAAACCAGATTAAATTTCGACATCATTTTTCGCATCAACACTTGATACTTTAAAGCACAACTCTTGCACAGTCACAACCCTAATCGCATAACTCTTTGACAGCACAACCCTTGTGCCGTCATGAACCCTAATGCACTAATTTTAGACCGTCAAACACACCTCGATTGTTAATTCAGTATGATTGGTCAACACGTCATTGCTTCACCATACTAATGTCGGATCAAGAAGCAAATGACCATTGATCGCTCAAAGGAAAACAACCATTAAGTGTTTGAATGAACGAAACAGAAACAATATATCATATATACTGTATTTTTCATCAGGATTACTTATATCATACATATGACTTGATCGATCTCAATTGCGTAACCTATGGACGATTGATGTATCGCTGCTTCACCATACTAACATCGGATTCCGAAGAATAGTGAACATCAATCATCCAAATCATACACACATGATGCCAAATTTAATTACTCGTTTATTCTTTGATTCATTTTTTCTTTTAATTGTATTAATACAGAAAATAAACAGCTATCAGATGCATGGTTTTGTAAGAGGCTCTGATACCACTGAAGGAGAAGAGCGATCCAAAACACATCGGAATTTAAAAAAAAATCTCCTTTAGTGATCCTTACGAATGGGCATGATCAGTGATAGAATTGTTACCTTTTGTGGCGATTGAAACCTTTGATGCAGATATACGGAGCGATCACAAACGTTGAATGGTGACAATGCCTCTACTCAGTTCACACAAACGAATTCCTTCAATATCAGTGCTAGCTGCTACGAATGAAGGCTTTGAGTGAGAGAGAGAGAGAGAGAGAGAGAGAGAGAGAGAGAGAGAGAGAGAGAGAGAGAGAGAGAGAGAGAGAGAGAGAGAGAGAGAGGGAGAGAGAGAAACGAAATTGTAACTACACAAATGCTTCTGCACAAGGGTTCTATTTATAGAACCACTTGTGTGGGCTGCAAGCTAAAAAGCCCACTTAAGTGTATGTGGCCCATATCTTATAATATGCCAATATCACTTAAGAGCATGGTACCTTACCATATTTAGTATTCTACTTAAGTACACCGTACCTTACGATGTTCTACAATTCACTTAAGTGCACCGTACCTTACGGTGTTCCTTAGTTACTCTATCTCTCATCAATCCGTCCTTTTGTGTGTGGCCCTGTAGGTTTTCGCGGCATTAGCAATTATATTAAATCACGTATTTAACATAATAAATAGTGAGTGGTATCTAGCAACACACCACTGCTATCCAAGACACGAAAATGTCATGTGATCTGACAAATCCTTTTGTGATAATACTTATGTGTACAATTACCCTTTTGCCCTTATGTCTATATTGAATACAAGGCGTAGATCGTGTCATCCTTGTCCAGTTCAATATTGGGCCCGTAGACATTTATCCTATTACGCAGGATGGGCAAATTCCATCTAGGTCACTCATGTCTCTCATCATGCTTCATGGAGTACCCATCAACTGTCTTTATGGTCATCCAGTTACGAACAATGTTTGATCAACAATAAGGAACTCGACTCTACATCTAGGGTACATAGTGGTTTCAGGTCAAAAGGTGGTATACACCATTATCACCATGTGAATAACTTATGACACTTAGCATAACATTCTATATAGTATTGTCATAGCGGGTCAATCCAGTATAAATATCACTCTCAATATTCATACTTATGTTTAAGACTTGATAACTCCTTATCCATGATCAATGAGATATGATCATCAGTCTATATACATAATAGTCTTAATCCTTTAATGTTATCCCACTTCACAACAACGCTCGACTACAGATACTTTAAGAATAGTGTCCTTATGTTTAATGGGATCTCATGATTAAGTCACACTTGATACATTAAACGGACTAACTATTCTAGGGACTTTATTAAACAAACATAATAAAGAAAAAGCCTTTTATTATTAATAAATAATTCGATACAAGTACCAAAAGTATTGGCCTATAGGGCTTACACCAACACCAGTTAGTGAAGTCGAAAGAGAAGTTCGACAAGAAGTCATAGGTGAAGTAGGCCCAATCAGACCTCAAAGAACGAGACACATGCCTGTAAGGTTGCAAGAATGTGTGATTACATCAGATGACGTGGTCAATGAATAAGGTGAATTGGTACACTATGCTTTCTACGTAGATGTCGAACCAATCAATGCAGCTGAGACATTGAAAGATTCGAAGTGGGTGAAAGTAATGAATGGAGAACTGAAGTCAATCAAAGTCAACAACACTTGGTGACTTGTCGAATTTTACCAAGACAAGAAGGTAATCGATGGGAAGTGTATACAAGGTGAAGTTGAATCCCAAAGGAGGGGTGACTCAACACAAGGCGAGATTTATGGCGAAAGGATTTCTTTAGAAAGAAGGAGTCGACTTTTGGTAGAGTAGTATATCTAAGAGTTGTAAGGGGGAGGTCTTGAGTCTCAATCTCAGTGTTGTCACTTTTACAATTTTTCTCCTTTTCATGTTTTACTTTCAATCCTATCATCTTAAAATAAACTGTTTTTACTTTTTTTTTTAATTATTTCTTTTTAATATATTTTTTCTAAAACTAAAATAAAATTTTATTATTTGTTATTTTTAATTTTTTGAATTTTATTTAATTTATCATTATTATATTATTTATTTTAATATATATTTTTAATCTAAAAAATAAAAATCAATCAAAATAAAGTTAAAGAAAAAAATTCAAAATATTTTATTGTCATGACTTTCTTAAGTTTATTTTTATCATTTTTTGTCGCTTTTTTTTATTAGTATTAATTTACTATAATTAATATCACTTTAATATTAGAATATTATTATTATTTAAGGAAAAAAAATCAAGAGATTTTTGACGTATTATTCCTCACTCCATCATCAGAGATTTCCAAAGTCCCATAACATTCAAATCTCTCTTCAACATGTGATTCAAAGTCAAGGGACAATTTTCATACAATTCTAAGCCTCTCCGCGGAAGCTTTGTCACCGGCATTCACACCTTGTTGTAGTGGAAAAGAAACTTATGAAGCGATTCGAAGAAAAGCAAAGAGGAGCAGAAAACAACTCAAAAGGGTAGTGTTTACCTAACCCAGTTCTTCAGAATCTCGAATTCCATTTGGTAAGTTTCTGAATGCTCGCTCCAATTTACTTGTTTGCTCATATACTGCTTATACATGTAAGTTTCCATATAATTCCTGCAAATAATCATAAACTGAGTCAGTATAAGTGAAATTTGTTTGCTTTTGCTGTCTTATATTGTGAATTATATTGTGTGACTGTTGTAAAGTAAAAAAGAGAGAGATTAGGACAATAATTTTAAAACAAATTAGGTAAAATCATAGACATATTTGCTGAACAAAACTACCACCCGGATCGCACTGAGTCGGGACAACACTGAATCATATTAGAAATCTAAAAAAATAGTATAATACCAAAACTTGACTAAACTATAACCCACTACTGAAATCTGAAACAATATCAAGTTTTACATAAAAACCACCTCTGTAAAACATCAGGAATCAATTAAAATTGAAATAGCAACCTGTCAAAGCAAATAAAATCATAACCAAAATTTGTTTCACACCGAGAACAATTCTAATACAATCCTAAGTCTCTCTTCGGAAGCTTTGTCACTGACATTCACACCTTGCTGTAACGGAAAAGAAACTTAGAAAGCGATTCAAAGGAAAGCAAAGAGGAGCAGAAAACAACTCAAAAGAGTTGTGTTTACCTAACCATGTTCTCCGAAATCTCGAATTCTATTTGGTAAGTTTCCGAATGCTCACTCTAATTTACTTGTTTGCTCATATACTGCTTATACATGTAACTTTCCATATAATTCATGCAAATAATCATAAACTGAGTCCGTATAAGTGAAATTTGTTTGCTTTTGGTGTCTTATATTGTGAATTATATTGTGTGACTGTTGTAAAGTAAAAAGGGAGAGATTACGATAATAATTTTAAAACAAATTAGGTAAAATCATAGACATATTTGCTGAACAAAACTACCACCCGGATCGCACTGAGTTGGGACAACACCGAATCATATTAAAAATCTTTAAAAAATAGTATAATACCAAAACTTGACCAAACTATAACCCACTACTGAAATCTGAAACAATATCAAGTTTGACATAAAAACCACCTCTGTAAAACTCAGGAATCAATTAAAATTGAAACAACAACTTGTCAAAACAAATAAAATCATAACCAAAATTTGTTTCACACCGAGAATAATTCTCATACAATCCTAAGCCTCTCTCCGGAAGCTTTGTCACCGGCATTCACACCTTGATATAGCGGAAACGAAACTTAGGAAGCGATTCAAAGGAAAGCAAAGAGGAGCAGAAAGCAACTCAAAAGAGTAGCGTTTACCTAACCAAGATCTCCGGAATCTCCAATTCCATTTGGTAAGTTTCCGAATGCTCGCTCCAATTTACTTGTTTGCTCATATACTGCTTATACATGTAACTTTACATGGAACACTGCAAAACTGAGAATCAGATTGCAGACATCATGACGAAGGGCGTGCAGGTCGAAGTGTTCAGAAGACTAAGAGCTATGATGAATGTAGATAACTTAGACACAATGAATTAGGTGGCGTGTTGAATTGTAATTCCTTGTATTGAAGCAAGTTGCTCGACAGAATAAGGATGTGTCGAGTTGTATTAGTATGTCGAAGTGTCGAAGCATGTTACTTCACACAGGATTTCGACTGAGGCATGTTTTAGTCGTGTTAACTATTTTGGGTTTTAATAGTTTTGGACTTTGTCTTATGGAGTAAGCTAACCTAAATCTATAAATAGATGGAGTAACCCTTATTCTTGTAGGAAGAGTGTCGTATCCCAAATTTTGAACACCGTTCATATGTTTTCTAGTACCACCTTATTTCAAATAAATGAAATGGCACAATTGGTAAGAGGGCATGGGCAGGGAGAGTGATCATATGATCCCGAGTTTGAGTCCCGACTTTTGTTTTGTTTTAGTACATTCTCATTTTTTTACTTTTTTGTTTTATTTACACAAAAATAATAATAATAATAATAAATAAATTGTATTTTTTTAAAATAAATTCTTTTAATTAAATATTATTTTATGCATTTATAAAAAGAAAAAAAACAAGAGAAAACAAAAAATAGATGGTATTAATATCATTTGTAAACATAGTCAAAAATAAAAATCATATTTAATTAACATATTATTCTTCGGAGTCAATCTTATTTTGAATGAACACAATGATCCATTTGGTAGAGTAGTGTATCTAAGAGTTGTAAGGGGGAGGTCTTGAGTTTCAATCTCAATGGTCACTTTTACAATTTTTCTCCTTTTCATGTTTTACTTTCAATCCTATCATCTTAAAATCAACTTTTTTTACTTTTTTTAATTATTTCTTTTTAATATATTTTTTCTAAAACTAAAATAAAATATTATTATTTGTTATTTTTAATTTTTTAAATTTTATTTAATTTATCATTATTATATTATTTATTTTAATATATATTTTTAATCTAAAAAATAAAAATCAATCAAAATAAAGTTAAAGAAAAAAAATTCAAAATCTTTTATTGTCATGACTTTCTTAAGTTTATTTTTATCATTTTTTGTCGCTTCTTTTTATTAGTATTAATTTACTGTAATTATTATCACTTTAATATTAGAATATTATTATTATTTAAGGAAAAAAATCAAGAGATTTTTGACGTGTTATTCCTCACTCCATCATCAGAGATTTCCAAAGTCCCATAACATTCAAATCTCTCTTCAACATGTGATTCAAAGTCGAGGGACAAAATTATTTCTTTCCAAAACAAAGAATAGACAACAATCAGACAAAACCTAAATTCATTGAATTTGTCTCACACAAAAAATGGAAAAAGAATTGTATGCATTAACTAGAAAAAATCAAAACTTTAATATAATGTTATCTCAAAATTCCAGTATAAAATGAGTTACAAGCTGTGCAGTAAAAGGGAGAAAAAGACGACAAAAATATCATAAAGTTTTACAACTATGGCAGAAGAATAAGAAAATCCCAAACACAAGGAGATTTTTTTTTCACACCGAGAACAATTTTCATACAATTCTAAGCCTCTCCGCGGAAGCTTTGTCACCGGCATTCACACCTTGTTGTAGTGGAAAAGAAACTTATGAAGCGATTCGAAGAAAAGCAAAGAGGAGCAGAAAACAACTAAAATGGGTAGTGTTTACCTAACCCAGTTCTTCAGAATCTCGAATTCCATTTGGTAAGTTTCTGAATGCTCTCTCCAATTTACTTGTTTGCTCATATACTGCTTATACATGTAAGTTTTCATATAATTCCTGCAAATAATCATAAACTGAGTCAGTATAAGTGAAATTTGTTTGCTTTTGGTGTCTTATATTATGAATTATATTGTGTGACTGTTGTAAAGTAAAAAAGGGAGAAATTAGGATAAGAATTTAAAAACAAATTAGGTAAAATCATAGACATATTTTTTGAACAAAACTACCACCTAGATCGCACTGAGTCGGGACAACACTGAATCATATTAAAAATCTAAAAAAAAATAGTATAATACCAAAACTTGACTAAACTATAACCCACTATTGAAATTTGAAACAATATCAAGTTTGACATAAAAACCACCTCTATAAAACTCAAGAATCAATTAAAATTAAAACAGCAACCTGTCAAAACAAATAAAATCATAACCAAAATTTGTTTCAAATCACAAAGCACAACGTGTTTCAAACCCAAAAATTTCTTAGTAATATAGACCACATCCTGTTTCAAACCATATTAAAAAATAAAACAATGTAGAATGAGACCAAAACCTTAAGAAGCTAAACAACTTTTGAGCCGAGTCGGAGCCTAATCGGAAAGCTATATACAAACCAATTAAAATCCAAACAGTATCTTGTAAAAAGAAAGTTTCAATTCAAAACAAACACCTGTAAAAACTCAATACAACCAAGTTGAAAATCAAAATATGCCTAAATCTTTTGTTCAATATTTGTGCTAACCTCTTTTATTGAATTTATTTTGTTTCTTGTGTTTGTGGTGTTGGCCCATATAATTTTTCCTTTACATTTCATTTGGTGTTAAATTTGATTTCTTTAAATTGGAAAAAACTAGTAATTTGTATTTCATTTGGTGTTAAATTTGATTTCTTTAAATTGGAAAATACTAGTAATTTATTTGCTTTACTGTATTTTAACGTACATCTATGTGTTTCCCTTGCCTAATGAATCAAATTTATCTCTCTTAATATAACAAATTTGAACTAATAAATCCACATATACTATCAATATGACTGCAATGATAGAATAGAATATTTGATTATTATTAGTCATAAATAATTTCCTATAATTAGGATTGTATCATAATTACATTGTTGTATATATACCCTATTCAGATTAATGAAAAGGCAACGCATTACATAATCTTACATGGTATCAGAAAAACAAAACAGAAGCGTTCCTCATTCTCCTTCGTGAAGCAGCCGCCGCCGCCTTCCTCATTCTCCTTCGTGAAGCAGCCGCTGAAGGTGAGAAAAACAAGAAAGGGGGGTTTGAATTGTTTGGAAAAATAAGCGCTTTTCAAAATGAAAATCACACAAGGATTTTATACTGGTTCGCTTATAACACAAAGCTACTCCAGTCCACCCGGCCGAGGTGATTTCGCCTTCAACAAGGACTTAATCCACTAATCTTGAAAGATTACAAACAACGTCTAAGATAAAAAATCTCTTAGCCCTCTCAAGTATACAGACTACACAGAGTCACTTGAGGAAATCAACAAACAATAGAAGAAAGATTTATGTAATCTAGAGTGCTTCTAAGATAAGCTAATATTACAATAGTAAGAACAAGGTGATTCACGTTATAAGCAAAAGCTTCGTGAAGATTTAGAGAGCAAGAAGGTTTTCTTGTGCGTTGATGTTTCAGTATAATTTCTGCTAGTTGTGTTGCTTGTGTTGTATGCTGAAAGTTGATTTGCAGTCCTTTATATAGATCAGTGAGGTAGTAGTTGAAACTGGTGGATATTAAAATGAATTTACTCCATCACTTAAATAGCTTCTGCAGGATAACTTTCTCTCCTTGAAATGACTACTTACCACATATAGTATCTTCTTTATTGAAATTGGAGATTAACGTCTCTTTCTGTTTTAGGAAATCCTTTTGCAAATCTTTAGTTGACTTCAACGTTACTCTTTCATAATTAGCAATTCCATGATCAGAGTCTTCGTGTATCTGAGAATCTTGGAGTCTTGCTTCTGATGTTGATCTCTTGTGAGTTCAAATAGTTTCTTCAGATAGCGCTGAGAACTTCTGGAGCTTAGAGATAGCATTGTTCAGAGTCAGAACTTCTAGAGCTCACTTCTTGTTCAGATGCTTCTGATACTTTGCTGTTTTGCTCAGAGTTAGACTTTCTTGAACGTGTTTCCACTTCAGATGCTTCTGATCATTTGATAATTTGTATCTGATCTAGTTCTGTATCTGATGACATCATCAGATTTCTTCCTTCTTTCTTTAGAACCCTGCACACTTAGAAACTTTTTGTTAGGGTGCCATTTTTGGTTTCATCCTTTGTTATCATCAAAATCAAGGAATCTGTTGTAGAACAATTTTTGTTCTTACAATCTCCCCCTTTTTGATGATGACAAAACAAACTTAATTAGCAGATGAAACATGAATAATATTAGATCAGATAGACATAAGCTCCCCCTGAGATAGTGCTAGGGAGTTCAGAAGTTCTTACCAGAGCTTCTAAGTAAAGAGGTTTCTTGATATCTTCTGCAATTTCTTAAGTCCAGGTTAGATAATTTTATTTTTAAGAAAAATATGTTTGCAGAATGCTTAAGGTATTTAGACAATATTTTCATCAGAGCTATTAATTACTTCTCCCCCTTTTTGTCAGAATCAAAAAGACATAGCAAAAAAAATAAATAATTGAAGAGAAAAACATTGTATTCAGATAAACATCAACAAAGGGCAAAAGGAACAAGCAAACATCAGAAAATAAAGAAAACAAAGCAACAAAATCCTAAGTGCCTAAGGGTTCGGAGGCGGAGGCATTCTCTGAAGCAACTGAGCAAGCATGTTCTGGATGTTGTCGTTGACAGTATCTTGCTTGTCCATTCTGGCCCGGAGTTCATTCTGATCTTGTTTAAGTTCTTTCAGAGTCTGAAGAACCATAGGGATAACAGAAGAAGACTCCCCCTGAGTCAGAGCCTGATGTGCTTCAGCTTCTGCAGCAGCTTGTGCTTCTGCATCCGCCAGAGCCTTAGCTTCAGCTTCCTTTTCCCTTAGGATTTCAGCTTGACGAGTTTTTTCTTCTTCTTCCAACCTTCTAGCTTCTTCTGCTTCTCGCGCAATTCTCTCTTCCTCTAGCCTTCTGGCTTCAGCCTCTCTGGCAAGTCTCTCCTGGAGTCTTGCCTCAGCATCTCTGATGTAGCCATTTCTGACTTGTTCAGAGATGTTCTTCAGTCTAAAAGACTCAGAGGTCATCCAGCTAATGACTCTGTTCCAGTGTGTCCTTACAGATTTAGGATCATCACTGACTTCAGAGTTAGTGGTCAGAGACTTGACCTTTTGTACTGAAGCCTCTGCGACCTGCATGATGGCTTCCTCAAGGGTAGGTGTAGAAAGTTCAGGTTCAGAGGTATGAGGTGGAGAGTTTGGAGGGCTGTTTGGAGGGCTGAGATTTAATGTGAGAGGTTCAGATTCTGCTTCAGGTTGAGGTTCAGATTCTGCTTCTGGTTGAGGTTCAGATCTTTGGGGTGAAGCGTAAAAAGGGTTTAAGTCTAAAGGTTCAGTTTCTGATTCTGGTGCAGCGGAGATGTTTGGTGGGGTGATATCATAGGTGTGGAGGTCAGAGGGTTGAGTTTCAGAAGTAATGTTGGTTGTTTGTTCTGGTGGAGGTGAAGTTGCTTCAGATTGTGTTTGTGTTTGTTGTTGTGAAGCAAGTTTATGAGCAAATTTTTTGGCTATGGTTGGGGAATCAGGGTCAGAGTATTCTTGGTCAGAGGAGATAGAAGCATATGGGGGTGATTCTGGTTCTGAGGATGATGAAGAGGAAGTGCTTTGGTGGGTTTGTTCAGGTTTAGAAGGAGGTATGAATGTACTGGCGATATTTAAAACTGGTGAAGGTTGGGAGGTTCTGGTGGTTGAAGGTGGGATTTCAGAGGTTGTAAAAATAGGCGGTGAAGGGAGAGGATTAGAAGAAGCCATCAGAGGATTAGAGGTAACAGGAGGAACAGACGTACCAGTAGAGATATTCAGAGGAGCTGGAGATCTGCTTCCAGAAGATTCTCCAAGTCTGGCCTTCTTTGCCTGTGAAGCTATCTTCTTCTTAGAGAGACCTCTCTTGTATCTGACGAAGTCTTCTTCTGAATCCAGACAATCGTCAAGGCTGAAGTCAGATATGTCAACACCATCATCCAGCAGACGCTGAAGATAGATAACAACAGCATCTCTGGGTTCATTCTTGAAGAACCTGGCAAGACCATGGGGCAACTTCCTCTGATCTTTCAAAGCATCCCAGGAGGTATCCATAGTGGGTCTGACTTGAATTTTCTTCAGAATTCCCATACTCTTGAGATTTCTGGCATTCAGAGGCTTCCCAGTGTCTATTGCCAGATCTTGCATCAGCTTGTTCTTCTCCAGATGATCCACCAATCCATTCTCAATGAAAACATCAGATATGAGCCTTCCCAAAGGGATGTAGGATCTGGGCTTCATATTGTTTCTGGTTTCCCTCACAGAGTCTCTGAGGTATCTGAAGAGAAGCGCAGGAAGGCAGATCTTCACACCCTTCTGAATGCAATACAGAATGCACTTCTGATCTGCATTGATGTAGTCAGAAGAGTTTGATGCTGGGCGATGGTGAATAGTTCCCAGAATGATCTTCAGCCACACTCTGAGGTTCTGATGCAGCTCTTTGTTCTTTGAAGGATTTCCTTCAGCGTTGGGTTTGAAAATGGTTGGATTGATTACCTCAGTAATGCGCTTTGACCTAGGAGGGATGTTGTAAATCCTTTTTCCTCCATCTCTCTCCATGTTCAGTAAGGAGGCAATTGATTCTTTAGTGATTACAATCTTTACCCCCAAAACAAAAGAAACGATGAAATGATCATCAGCATCTGCAAATCTCCAGAACTCCTTGATGAGAAGTGGGTAAACAGGACCATAGAGCCTATCGAAGTAGTTTCCCCAACCTTGTTTATGCAGTTGTTCAGTAAGATCAACGTCATTTCTCTTCAAGTTGTCGAAATCTACTAGCGTTTCACACAACACGTCTAGTCCTTCAAAAGGGGTTGCAAGGTTTATATGGGGTTCACGGTCAAGAATATGGGGTTCTTGGTAAACAGGGGTGATAGAGACGCCTGTAACCGTTGGAGTTGGAATGCTTGAAGTTTGAGCAGTTGAACTTGATTCCATTTGTTGAGAAAAGTTAAACACTTCTTGTTGTTGAGCGTCCATGGTGAAGAAGAAGATGAAGATTGCAGAAATGCTTCAGAGAGGTTTAGGGTTTTAGAGAGGGTTTGAGAGTGAGTGAGAGTGATAAGTGTGAAAAGTGAGAAAAGTGTTTAAATACTCTAAGTAAAACACATGCAAAACGACACATCATTCAGCGTTAGCACACGAAACAAGTTAGCACGCTTGGGGGAGAAATGATTACAGCTAATTAATGAATGTCTAATCCCAATAGTACGCACACTGCTCAAGGAGATTTCAAACGTCTGTCCTTTGAATTTCTATTGACAGCTGTCTAGAAGTTCTAGGGTTTAGACGCTAAGTGCTCCACGTGTTGATGTATCTGATCTTCAGGAATACCAAAGGATTGGTTCCTGGAGATTTCTAACTCAGATATCTCCTTAACTTGGTAGAAGTATCAGAGTCAGAGGCAGAAGTACATTTGTTTACATCAGAGTCACATTTTACATTCTCAGAGGCACAATTCATTCAGGACAATTTTGAATGTTCAGATTTTCTAAGATAAAAAGAAATCTATCTTCAGCTAGAGGCTTAGTAAAGATATCTGCCCATTGATGATCTGTATCAATGAACTTCAATGTTACTATCCCTTTCTGAACATAGTCTCTAATAAAATGATGTTTTATTTCAATGTGTTTGGCTCTGGAATGTAGAATGGGATTCTTACTTAGACAAATAGCAGCAGTGTTATCACAAAAGATATGAATGTTACTCTCAAAGATTTGCAGATCTTCTAACTGATGCTTCATCCAGAGCATCTGAGTTGTGCACAGTGATGCTGAGATGTATTCTGCTTCTGCAGTTGATAGAGCGATTGTTGACTGTCTTTTGCTAGCCCAGGATATCAGATTGTTTCCCAGAAGTTGGCAATTTCCAGAAGTGCTTTTTCGTTCTATTCTATCTCCTGCATAATCTGCATCACAGTAACCCGAGAGTCTATACTCTGATGTTTTCTCATACATCAGGCCCAGGTTAGGAGTTCCTTTCAGATACTTAAGAATTCTCTTAACTGTTGTTAAATGAGATTCTCTAGGATCTGATTGGAATCTGGCACAAAGACAGACACTAAAGAGAATATCAGGACGAGTAGCAGTCAGATAGAGAAGAGAGCCTATCATACCTCGATAGAGCTTCTGACAAACCTTGTTGCTTACCTCTTCCTTTTCTAGAATGCAAGTTGGGTGCATGGGAGTTTTTGCAGAGTTGCATTCAGTCATGTCAAACTTCTTCAGAACATCTTTAATGTATTTACTTTGATGAACGTACGTGACTTCTGAAGTTTGATTAATTTGAATTCCCAGAAAGAACTTTAGTTCTTGCATTAAACTCATTTCAAATTCTGCCTGCATTAACTCAGAAAATTCTTGGAAAACAAAGATATTAGCAGAACCAAAAATAATATCATCAACGTAAATCTGGCATATCATAAGATCATTGTCAAGGTTCTTGCAGAAGAGTGTAGAGTCAACTTTCCCTCTGATAAAATTTTGTTCCAAAAGAAAATTGCTTAAACGTTCATACCAAGCTCTGGGAGCTTGTTTAAGTCCATATAAAGATTTTTTAAGTTTAAAGACATGTTCTGGAAAGTTTGAATTTTCAAAACCTGGAGGTTGATTGACATACACTTCTTCTGAAATGTAACCATTAAGGAATGCACTCTTGACATCCATTTGATATAATTTGATAGAGTGATTAATAGCAAAAGATACAAGAAGACGAATAGATTCTAACCTCGCGACTGGAGCAAAGGTTTCATTATAGTCAATACCTTCTTGTTGACTATAACCTTGAGCTACCAGTCGAGCTTTGTTTCTGACAACTTCTCCTTTCTCATTCAGCTTGTTTCTGAAAACCCATCTGGTTCCAATGACATGAGTGCCTCTGGGTTTAGGAACAAGATCCCAGACATCATTCTTTGAGAATTGATCTAATTCTTCTTGCATGGCTGAAACCCAATCGTTATCTTGAAGTGCTTCATCACAGGACATAGGCTCAATCAGAGACACTAGTCCCAGAGGAGTATCTTCAGAGGTCCTGAAGGTAGATCTAGTTCTGACAGGTTCGTCCTTGTTTCCCAGAATCAAATCTTCAGATACGTTGATACGACTTTTAGCTTTCTTTGGAATTTCTGGGGATTTAATTTCTTCAGAGTTCTGAATGACAGTTGCTTCTGGATTTTTATCAGATTCTACAAGAGTGATTTCTAAATCTGCAAACTTTTCAATTAGCTTTGACTTTTCAGGGTCAAGCTTATCATCAAATCTGACATGAATTGATTCTTCCACAATTTTGGTTTCTGTGTTGTATACTCTATAGCCTTTAGAGCGTTCTGAGTATCCTAACATAATACCTTTCTGTGCTTTGGAATCGAACTTGTTCAGATGTTCTTTAGTGTTTAAGATAAAAGCAAGAACATCCAAAAGGATGAAAATATGAAATGTTTGGTTTTCTTCCTTTACACAGTTCATAGGGAGTCTTTTCCAGAATAGGTCTTATAGAGATTCTATTCTGAATGTAACACGCTGTATTTACAGCCTCTGCCCAAAAGTGCTTTGCCACATTAGTTTCATTGATCATGGTTCTAGCCATCTCTTGGAGTGTCCTATTCTTCCTCTCTACAACTCCATTTTGCTGTGGAGTTCTAGGGCAGGAGAAATCATGGGATATTCCATTAGAGTCAAATAATTCCTCAAAATCTTTGTTTTCAAATTCTCCACCATGATCACTTCTGACTCTAATAATTTTAGAGTCAAATTCATTTTGCACTTTGGAGCAGAAACTAGTGAATACAGAGTGAGACTCACTCTTGTGCTTTAGGAATTTTACCCATGTCCAGCAACTGTAATCATCAACAATGACTAGTCCATACTTCTTTCCATTAACTGATGCTGTTTTCACAGGACCAAATAAGTCAATGTGAAGAAGTTCCAGAGGCTTAGAGGTAGAAACAACATTTTTCTTTTTAAAGGATGTTTTTGAAAATTTTCCTTTCTGACATGCTTCACACAGAGCATCTGAAGAAAACTTCAGTTTAGGTAGGCCTCTGACTAACTCGAGTTTAGTTAGCTGAGAAAGTTTCCTCATGCTAATGTGGCCCAAGCGTCTATGCCATACCCATTGCTCTTCATGAACTGACATCAGACATTTAACATTCTGTTCTTTTAAATCAGAAAGATTAATTTTATAAATGTTGTTTTTCCTCTTGCCTGTGAAAAGGACAGAGCCATCGTTCTGATTAATGGCTTTACATGTTTTTTGATTAAAGATTACATCATAACCGTTATCACTTAATTGACTTATGGATAACAAGTTATGCATTAATCCTTCTACGTAAAGGACATCAGATATAGAGGGAAGAGTACCATTACCAATAGTTCCGGAGCCTCTGATCCTTCCTTTCTAATCTCCTCCGAAGCCTACAAATCCAGCGTCTTTAAGTTCCAGACTTTGGAACATAGACTTTCTTCCCGTCATGTGTCGCGAGCATCCAGAGTCCAGGTACCATGACTGGTGTCTGAACTTTGCTGCATAGGATATCTGCAACATAGACAATCTTATCTTTTGGTACCCAGAATCTCTTGGGTCCTTTTAGATTAGTTTTCCCAGAGTTTCTTATAACTTTGGGTTTTCTAGCATTTTTAAATTTTTGTTCTTGTGTGTGTGTGTAATGATATGAAAAGGGAGATTTAAGCTGGTCACTGGTAGAAGTTTTATCTTCCTTAGGATCATACCCAATTCCCTTTTTATTGTTTCGACTTACTCCATAAATCATGGATGCCATAATACTCCTATCTATCCCATTCTTCAGAAATTCTTGAAAGGCTTATTCATATTGATAAATTATTTTATTTGAAGTTTGTGGTGCTTGAGATAACGCTTCTTCTAATTCTGAGCTTTTTGTTTTTGCTTCATCTCTTTCTAACGTTAAAGATTTGATTGTATCTTCTCGTGATAGAATTGTTATCTCAAGCTCTCTACATTCTTCAAATTTTGCTTTAAGACAACCTTTAATGTTTTTAAACTTTTGTTTTAATTTCTGATATGAGCTAAGAGTTTCTGACAAGCATGATTCTAAATCAGATCGAGAAAGTTCAGAGAATACCTCTTCAGATTCTTCATCTGAGCTACTGGATGTGGTAGCCATAAGAGCTACGTTGGCCTGTTCATCAGAGTCAGATTCTGATGATCCAGATTCACTATCATCCCAGGTAGCCATCAGTCCTTTCTTTGTCCTGAAGGTGTTTTTCTTGAAGCTTTCTTTTCTAGGGTTGTCTTTCTTTAGCTTAGGGCATTCATTTCTGTAATGACCTGTTTCTTTACATTCATAACAGGTAATATCTTTGTTAGCTTTACCTTTTGAAGTTGACTCTGATCGATCCCCTCTGGGTCTTGGTCTTCTGAAGTTGTTGTTCCTCTTTTTCCAGAGTTGCTTAACTCTTCTGGTTAGTAGGGACAACTCTTCTTCATCATCAGAGTCTTCTGGTTCAGAATCGTCAGTATCTTCAGTTTCTGCCTGGAGAGCTTTGGTTCTGTCAGGTTTCCGTCTTTCAGATCTGGACTTTAGCGCTACGGACTTGTTCTTTTTCTGAGGCTCATCCTCCTCTAGTTCTATCTCATGGCTTCTGAGAGAACTAACAAGTTCTTCAAGGCTGATATTGTTCAGATCCTTTGACAGCTTCAGAGCAGTAACCATAGGTCTCCATTTCTTTGGCAGACTTCTGACTATCTTCTTAACATGATCTGCAGTTGTGTATCCTTTGTCTAGCACCTTGAGACCTGCAATAAGAGTTTGGAATCTAGAAAACATAGCCTCTATAGCTTCGTCATCTTCCATTTTGAAGGCTTCATACTTCTGGATAAGCGCCAGAGCCTTTGTCTCTTTGACTTGGGAATTTCCTTCATGAGTCATCTTCAGAGAGTCAAGTATATCTTTGGCTGTTTCTCTGTTGGTGATCTTTTCATATTCGTTGTATGATATAGCGTTGAGAAGTATGGTTCTGGCCTTGTGGTGATTTTTGAAGACACGTTTCTGATCTTCTGACATCTTATTTCTGGGAACTTCAGCTCCATTTTCTAAGACTGGAGGTGTGTATCCATCTGTGACAATGTCCCAGAGGTCAGCATCATAACCCAGAAAGAAACTTTCAATTCTATCTTTCCAGTAATCAAACTTCTCTCCATCAAAAACAGGAGGCTTAGCATTGTAACTATCTCTTTCATTTGAGTGGGCCATAGTTTTTCTCTTACTGGATCTCTCTACACTGTTAAGTGTTTGATTAGAAAATCAATAACAGAGCCGGAGCTCTGATACCAATTGAAGGTGAGAAAAACAAGAAAGGGGGGGGTTTGAATTGTTTGGAAAAATAAGCGCTTTTCAAAATGAAAATCACACAAGGATTTTATACTGGTTCGCTTATAACACAAAGCTACTCCAGTCCACCCGGCCGAGGTGATTTCGCCTTCAACAAGGACTTAATCCACTAATCTTGAAAGATTACAAACAACGTCTAAGATAAAAAATCTCTTAGCTCTCTCAAGTATACAGACTACACAGAGTCACTTGAGGAAATCAACAAACAATAGAAGAAAGATTTATGTAATCTAAAGTGCTTCTAAGATAAGCTAATATTACAATAGTAAGAACAAGGTGATTCACGTTATAAGCAAAAGCTTCGTGAAGATTTAGAGAGCAAGAAGGTTTTCTTGTGCGTTGATGTTTCAGTATAATTTCTGCTAGTTGTGTTGCTTGTGTTGTATGCTGAAAGTTGATTTGCAGTCCTTTATATAGATCAGTGAGGTAGTAGTTGAAACTGATGGATATTAAAATGAATTTACTCCATCACTTAAATAGCTTCTGCAGGATAACTTTCTCTCCTTGAAATGACTACTTACCATATATAGTATCTTCTTTATTGAAATTGGAGATTAACGTCTCTTTCTGTTTTAGGAAATCCTTTTGCAAATCTTTAGTTGACTTCAACGTTACTCTTTCATAATTAGCAATTCCATGATCAGAGTCTTCGTGTATCTGAGAATCTTGGAGTCTTGCTTCTGATGTTGATCTCTTGTGAGTTCAGATAGTTTCTTCAGATAGCGCTGAGAACTTCTGGAGCTTAGAGATAGCATTGTTCAGAGTCAGAACTTCTAGAGCTCACTTCTTGTTCAGATGCTTCTGATACTTTGCTGTTTTGCTCAGAGTTAGACTTTCTTGAACGTGTTTCCACTTCAGATGCTTCTGATCATTTGATAATTTGTATCTGATCTAGTTCTGTATCTGATGACATCATCAGATTTCTTCCTTCTTTCTTTAGAACCCTGCACACTTAGAAACTTTTTGTTAGGGTGCCATTTTTGGTTTCATCCTTTGTTATCATCAAAATCAAGGAATCTGTTATAGAACAATTTTTGTTCTTACAACCGCCGCCGCCGCCACCGGACCTTCGTCCTCTACATACCGCCGCCGCCGAACACATCCTCTTTTCTGTTCGCGCCGCCGCCGTCGCACCACCGTGCACGAAAACCACCGCCGAATCCGCGGATTGTTCTGGTTCTTCGCCTCTGTTCGCAATTCAGATCTCCTTTCTTTTGGGTTTCACATCTCTGTTCCGACGATAGCACACCACAACGCCGTGATTTCTCTCCTCTGCGCGTCCGTGTTGTCCACTGTTGTTGTATTCTACTCGTGAATTGTTACTGTGAAACAAGAACCAGTCATGTCTGATTCCGAAAACAGCAATAGCGACCACAATACTCAGAAAACTCCCACTGTAGCCGATGTTTCCGAGCAGTCCGTCGCTGCCACCGGTGTTTCAAAACATGATTTTCATCCCGCTCTTGCTGTCTCCAACATTAGGAACCACATTCCTATTATTCTTGAGATGGAAAAAGATCAGTATGGAACATGGGCCGAGCTTTTCCGAATTCATGCTCGCTCACATCGAGTCTTGCATCACATTGTTCCATCTACGGAAAAAGCACCTCCAGCCCCTACCGATGCCGAGCATGAACAATGGACCACTCTTGATGCCACCGTTCTCCAGTGGATTTATTCCACCATTTCTACTGATTTGCTGACCACTATCCTGGAACCCAACTCGACTGCAGTAGAAGCTTGGAATCGCTTAGAAGATATCTTTCAGGACAACCAAAATGCTCGAGCTGTCACTCTTGAGCAAGAGTTTTCTAACACTCGTATGGAGGATTTTCCAAATGTCTCTGCTTACTGTCAGCGTCTTAAGATGCTTTCTGATCAATTGAGAAATGTCGGCTCCCCTGTCAATAATCATCGTCTTGTCCTTCAGCTGATATCGGGTCTCCCAGAAGCTTACCGTAGTGTTGCCACCTTGATTCGCCAGAGTAATCCTCTCCCTGCATTCTATCAGGCTCGTTCAATGCTCACTTTGGAAGAAGCCGGTATGGCTAAGATGGCAAACACAGGCTCTCATGCTGCCATGCACACCACTCAGTCAAAACCTATTGAAGACACCTCTCAGCGTGGCAACCGCCGCCCCAACAACCGTTCTCGTTCTCGTGGCAACCAGAGCCGCGGAGGGGGACGCAATAACCGCAGTGGTCCTCAGCCTGGAGCTCCCAACACTCCTCCATCATGGTCCTCTCCTCCTTGGCAGCAGCAACAACAGTACCCAACTTGGCAACCATGGGGTTGGACTCCACCACCATGGGCTATGCCACCGTGTCCATATCCCACCTCTCAGTGGGCACGCCCTGCCGGTCCTCCTAAGCAACCAGGCATTCTAGGACAACGTCCTCAGGTGTATGCAGCCTCTACCTCCTCTCAGATACCGACAGACATTGAGACCGCAATTCACACAATGTCACTCCACACTCCTGACAATCAGTGGTACATGGATACGGGCGCAACATCTCACACAGCTGCATCACAAGGTAATCTCTCGTCTTATTTTCCTATAAGTAATTCAAATCAGAAAGTTATTGTTGGCAGTGGCCATGAAATTCCAATTCACGGCACCAGACACACACAAATAACCACATCTCACCAACCACTTCACCTTAAACATGTCCTGCATGCCCCGAAAATTATTAAAAATTTAATTTCTGTGAGACGACTCACCACTGACAACAATGTTTCTGTTTCCTTTGACCCTTTTGGTTTTACTGTCTCTGACTTTCAGACGGGGATCACCCTTCTCAGATGTGACAGTCGTGGAGATCTTTATCCAGTTACCACTTCTCCTAGTTTTGCCGGTCTCACTTCCAGTCTCTGGCATAGTCGTCTTGGTCATCCTGGCGTGTCTGTTTTAAATTCCCTTCGCAAAAATAAGTTCATATGTTGTGAACCTTTTAATTCTTCTGTTGTTTGTGACTCTTGTGTTTTAGGCAAACAGGTTAAATTGCCATTTTTTTATTCTCAAACTACGACCTTGATGCCTTTTGATATTTTACATAGTGATTTATGGACGTCTCCAATTTTAAGCTCTGCTGGTCATAAATATTATGTATTATACTTAGATGATTTTACAAACTTCTTGTGGACTTTTCCTATTAGCAGAAAACCCCATGTGTTTGAAACGTTCAAGTCACTTACTCAACTCATTCAAACTCAATTTTCAAAAAAAATCAAAACATTTCAATGTGACAATGGAGGTGAATATAATAATGAGCCCTTTCAAAAGTATTGCACAGATCATGGTCTAATTTTTCGTTTCTCTTGTCCACACACATCCTCACAAAATGGGAAAGCGGAACGTAAAATAAGAACCATTAATAATATGATACGCACTATGCTAGCTCATTCTTATGTCCCCCCTCATTTTGGCATCATGCTCTCCTCATGGCAACTTATTTGTTAAATATTATTCCCTGTAAAACACGTCATAATCAGTCACCAACACAACTTCTGTATCGTCGTGATCCCACATACACACACCTTCGAGTCTTTGGTTGTCTATGTTATCCATTATTCCCGTCGTCTACCATCAATAAGTTACAACCCCGCTCTACTCCGTGTGTCTTCTTGGGTTATCCACCGAATCATAGAGGTTACAAGTGTTTTGATTTGTCTAATAGAAAATTAATAATTTCAAGGCATGTTATCTTTGATGAAACTCAATTTCCCTTCACCAAGATACACTCCCCTTCACCTCACTCTTATCAATTCCTAGATGATGACCTTCACCCCTACCTTATACATCAGTGGCAAAATCAAATTTCACCACCTATTGCACATAACCAATCAACACCCACAAGCAAAATTGACCAGCCACTCCCCTCAATAAACCAACAATCATCATCTCCTACCTCTCAGACCAACCCACCAACTCCAATAAACTCCCCCACATCACCACAAATTCAACAACATCCACCTCCACTTACACGAACCATCACCACACGTAGCATGAAAGGCATTGTTAAACCCCGCAAAATATTTAACTTATCAATCTCTCACTCCGACCACACCATCTCTCCCATACCTAAAAATCCTAAACTAGCCTTATCAGACCCGAATTGGAAATCTGCAATGCAATCTGAATTTGATGCTCTTATTAGAAATAAAACGTGGGATTTAGTTCCCCGTCCTTGTGATGCTAATCTTATTCGATGTATGTGGATTTTTAGACATAAGAAGAATTCTGATGGCTCCTTTGAGCGTTATAAGGCTCGTCTTGTAGGTGATGGCAGGTCACAGATTGAAGGTGTGGATTGTGATGAGACTTTCAGCCCCGTGGTGAAACCAGCTACCATTCGAACAGTGCTCAGCATTGCTCTATCCAAATCATGGCCCATTCATCAACTGGATGTCCAGAATGCATTTTTACATGGTGATCTTCATGAGACTGTTTACATGCATCAGCCATTGGGTTTTCGCGACCTCCGTCATCCAGATTATGTATGTCGGTTGAAGAAGTCATTGTATGGTCTTAAGCAAGCGCCCAGGGCATGGTACCAACGCTTTGCTGACTACGTCGCCACTATTGGTTTTCGTCACAGCACATCAGATCACTCTCTCTTCATATATCGACAAGGTTCAGACATCGCCTACATTTTGTTGTATGTAGATGACATCATCCTCATTACCTCCACTCAGGTCCTCTGCAAATCAATTATGTCACTCTTAGCATCTGAGTTTGCAATGAAGGATCTGGGTCCTCTGAGTTACTTTTTGGGTATTGCAGTATCTCGTTATCCTGGAGGTATGTTTCTCAGTCAAAGCACTTATGCTTCAGATATCATTGCACGTGCTGGCATGGCGTCTTGTAAACCGTCAGCCACTCCTGTTGACACCAAACAGAAACTCAGCACCTCCTCCGGCACTTCTTATGAGGATCCTTCCATGTATCGGAGTCTTGTAGGGGCCCTACAATATCTCACCTTCACTCGACCTGACATATCATATGCTGTTCAGCAAGTTTGTCTTCATATGCACGCCCCTCGCACGGAACACATGCTTGCTCTTAAGCGCATTTTGCGCTATGTTCAGGGCACCTTACATTTTGGATTACATTTATCACCATCTCCTATTACAAAATTGATCTCCTACACTGACGCTGATTGGGGTGGATGTCCTGACACCAGACGGTCTACATCTGGTTACTGTGTTTTTCTAGGGGACAACCTTATTTCTTGGTCTTCAAAAAGACAACCTACTCTCTCCCGTTCTAGTGCTGAAGCCGAATATAGGGGAGTTGCCAATGTTGTCTCAGAATCGTGTTGGATTCGCAATCTTCTCCTAGAACTCCATTTTCCTATTCCTCAGGCCACTTTGGTGTATTGTGACAATGTTAGTGCCATCTATTTATCTGGTAATCCTGTGCAGCATCAGCGCACTAAGCATATTGAGATGGACATTCATTTTGTTCGGGAAAAGGTCGCGCGTGGTCAGGCTCGCGTCCTTCATGTCCCATCCAGACATCAGATTGCAGACATCTTCACCAAAGGACTTCCTCGCATTCTCTTTGATGATTTTCGGACCAGTCTAAGCGTCCGTGAACCTCCCGCTTCGACTGTGGGGGTGTGATAGAATAGAATATTTGATTACACTGTCAGCGTAAAAATAATTAAAAAAATAATTAAATTAGAGAAAAAAGACTATGCCCTGACAGTGTAAAATATTTTTACGCTGTCAACCAATGAGAGACGTGCATCCTGCCAAATCACACATTTAGTTTTAAATACTGGTATGACATGGCAGAATGTTATAATTCTATTGGATGATGGTGTAAAACAAGTTTTCATTGACAGTGCACTGCCTTTAATCTCATTAAATTATGGTATATTTATTAGAATCTCCGACATATTTAATTAAAAAAAATACTTTTTTTTAAAGAAAAGCTTGGACAAAAACAAGCTTATTGTAATGGACTAAACAATTCAAGCCCAATAAACGACATAATTTCAGAAAAACAAAACGATTGTCGTTTTTGATTTGCTCGAATATAGGAGGAGCCATCAACATCGTCTTCTTCAACCACATGGCGATAATTGAACTATATCCCAAATTCTTCTTCTCCCAAAACCCAATTCCCAAACCCTTCATAAGCCCTAATTTCAATCCCAAAAACACCTTATCCCATCAAATCCTCAAACCAATTGCTCAATTTTCTCACCAACCAATAATCACCACTCCAAACCGTGGCATAATCTTCCGGGAAAAAGTTCTATACCTCCTGAGACTCAAAGTAAACCCAGAAAAAGCCTTCAAACTAAACCCTACACTCCGAACTTGTCCTCTACGAACCCTAAAATCGGTTGAACAATGTCTTTCATCAATTGGCATACACAGAAGCGAAATGGGTCGAATCCTCGACATGCTTCCTTCACTTCTCACGTGCGAACCACACAACGACATTTACCCCCTTCTCGATTTTCTTCTCAACGAGGTTAACATTCCTTACCATGATGTTCAAAAATCAATCTTGCGGTGTCCTAGGTTGTTGGTGAGTTGCATAGAGACTCGATTAAGACCTGCACTTTATTTTTTGAGGGAATTAGGGTTTGTTGGGCCTCACTCTCTCACGTGCCAAACCACATTGCTTTTGGTTTCGAGTGTTGAGGATACCCTTTTGCCTAAAGTTGAGTTTTTGATGGGTTTGGGGTTCACACGTGTGGAGGTTTCGAATATGATTGTTAGGTCTCCTGGGTTGTTGACTCTTAGTGTAAATAACAATTTGATTCCTAAAGTTGATTTTTTCTTGAATGAGATGAATGGTGATCTTAAGCTTATTGTAACATGATATCTAGATCTTAAGCTATTTGTAACATTGTATCTACATCTTATGCTTTTTGTAACATTGTATTTCTGTAACAATCAATCATTATATATCATTAAGTTCTTGTTACAACGAGTTTCATAACCAACATCAGTACAAAACATCTGAAAACATAAATAATTCTAACTGATTACAACAATCAAATTAATGTCGTCTCGACCGAACATCATTTCCCTAGCATCCTTATCAGTCCTCATTCGCACCCAACCAAAGATATTGTCAAGTCTCTCAATACTTCTGATTTTTTCCCCTTCTGGTATTTTCCCGTCTAACCAGCGAACCAGCTCCCTCTTCAGTTGATCTAACGTGGTGATGTTCCAAAACAGCATCAGCAATTGAGGTTTGTCTCTCGCATAAATCACCTTACCGTATCGGCGACGAACACCAAACATGATAGCCAAATGATTATATGAATTGTGGAACAATAGGTCACACTACGCATCTATTTATAAGACAAAAAAGGCATTTTATGAGGGACTCGACAATTGAGTTGGCGCCTCCTTTTAAAACATACACATAGGCGCCAATTGGATTGGCTAGGGCACCTACCCTAGGCTAGGGCACCTGCCCTAGCCAATCCAATTGGCGCCTCCATTCAAGTTTTAACAACAGTCGCCATATGAACAACTTTCATGTTCATCAAAAATCCATTTGAAACTTGGAAGCTCATCATTA
Organism: Lathyrus oleraceus; assembly: GCF_024323335.1. Lineage (NCBI taxonomy): Eukaryota > Viridiplantae > Streptophyta > Magnoliopsida > Fabales > Fabaceae > Lathyrus > Lathyrus oleraceus. The sequence goes on from NW_026112426.1 coordinate 162,031, forward strand.
ATTTCAAAACATTATAGGTCATTTTGACAGAAACCCTAATTTTGGGTCAAGTTCGCAGGGACCTAACTCACTCATTTTTAATTATTTTGAGGTGGGACCAAGTGCATTGGAAAATTTAAGATGTCTACTTCAAATGTTATGTTGGACAAAATTACATATTCCTAAAAGAAACACATACAATTATACAAAACATTATAGGTCAGATAGCAGTTGAAAAACTCAGAAGTCCAACTTCAACTGCCCATAACTTTCTCAAAAAAAATCCAAATGATGCAAAATTTATATCCAAATTCATTGTCTTGAAAAGATCTACAACTTTCATGTTGGAAGTTTTTCCATTTGAGGTTTTTTTAAGGGAGGCGCCAATTGGATTGACGCCCCCTCTTAAAAATTACACATAGGCGTCAATTGGATTGGCTAGGGCAGATGCCCTAGCCAATCCAATTGGCGCCTCCTTGCAATTTTTAAGAGGGGGCGCCAATCCAATTGGCGCCTCCCTCTAAAAGTGGGGTATATTGGGAATTTTTTTGAAAACTGGGTTATTTTGGGAAATTAATTGAAAAAGTGGGGTATATTGGTAAAAAATCCTGTTTCTTCTAATAACCAAACGGTCACAAAAAAGTGACAATAGCTTCTATATAAATTAGCATTCCCGCTATCTCTAACATTCATTCACTCTCTCTCTCCACTGTCTCTCTCTCTCTCTAATTCAACACTCTCTCTCTGCGATCAATTCTGTGAATTTGTGTTGTTTGCGGTTACAAGAATGTTGATACCACTTTCAATTGTAGATGATGTTGCTATCGTTGATTTAGGTCAACAACATCACCGCCACAACATGTTACCTGTGTATGTTCTCTTTGATTCTCGTACCATGTCTCACAACCACCACCCAACAAGAACACCACCTGGGTCTGTGATCGATCAACCTCTTCTCTTTGATTCTCGTATCACCAACAATGTTCCAACAAGATTAATGTCTCACAACCACAACAGTGTTTCATCAAGATTAACTTCACCAACAGTGTCTGTGGTAGATGAAACTGTTCTCTATGACTTTCCTATCGGCAATGTTCCAAGAAGATCAAGGATTCATCATCAAACGGGTCATCCCCACCACAACCACCACCACCACCACAATGGTACTCGAGCTTCTCCGGCGGTGATGGGTGTTCAAAATACTAGAGCTTCTGGTGCTCAAGATACTTGTCAACATGTCACAACATCAACAACAGATGCTCAATCCATTTGTTGCATTTGTCTTGTTAACTTGTCTAATGGTTCTTCCATGCCAATTCGGCTGCGCTGCTCTCATGATTTTCATACCGACTGCATTCAAAAATGGATCAACATTAAGAAAACTTGTCCACTTTGTCGCGCCAATGTTTAATTTTCATATATAGAGTGTTGTTGATTTATAAAAATGTTTCCTTTCTTTTGTTATTTTCCATGTTTTGGTTTGATGATTTTCCATGTTTAGGTTTGATTCCCTTGGATTACCGGACATTCCTTCAAGCCCTCTGAGGTAAGTTTTTGTTGGGTTGCTGTTACCTATGATACATCATGTGTGTTGGAGTTTTGTTTGTTAGTATAGGTTCTACATAAAACATATATGTGCTCTGTCTTTGTGTGCAAACCTGTTTTTTTGTCTATCTTTTCTTTTATTCTTTGTGTCAATATGTGTTACACCGTATATGTATGTGTTGTTTGTGAATATTTAGAACTATGCTTTTGTCCTTGCAAATGTCCAGTTTTATAGTTGTGAACAGATGCTGAATAACGGTAGATATTCATGTTAAAATATTAGTCTATTAGGCTTTGTTTCGTTTTGTCTCTATCAATTGTTATATGCTTGTTTGGTTGGATGGATTATGGAATTAACAACTATTTTGTGACAATGGAGAAGGTGTGGGATCTTAATATGGATTATAGCTTATGGGTCACGTAAGCATGCTTTTATGATTCTTACTAGTTATGATTCTGTGGTAAATATGAGAAGCAATGAAGATAAGAAAAGGTTGAAGATTACATTGTCTGGATTTGTACTCAAGGTGACGAGTATGTTAGGTTGTATGGCATTCAGATGGAACTCAAAGGTAAAATATATATTTCATTCATTTTGATGGATTCACCTTTTTCCCTTGGTTGAATGAATGTTGGTTACTCTCTCTATGCAGATATTCAGAGATGCAACTTGTTTGAAATAAAAAGTTAAAAGTTTGTCATTTCCCAACTAATGGTTTTTTGTTTTCTGGTAATGTTGCAATGTTCAAGATTATTTAGGTAACTACTCAAGAACTTACAATATTGTTTGTTGCTTTCACTTCCTTTTTCTTTGTCAATATGTGTTACACCAAGAATTGGATTGAAGTGATTTTGTCTGATTCCCGGTGTTTGTATATTGTGGTTGTTTAGTCCTATGAAGTTTAGGTGCATGTTGTTTAGCTTGTTATCTATCATTTATTAGAAATATACCTGGACTTATAGAGTACTTTCTGTAGCTGCAACTTGTGGTAGAGTTGCGGCAGTTTTGAAGCATCCTCCGCCACTTAATTTTACCACAGTAGCTGCGAGCTTAATATATAATCTGGAAACCTCCGCCACTAAATTTTACCACAGTAACTCAATTATTTATTCGGTTAGGCTAATCATAGTGAATTTGAGAAAACAAAATCAAATTCAAGTAAGATTGCAAGTTTAACAGGATTTGAACTTTCTGTCAAATTTAGATGGGTTTTTTCTTTGAAACCAACAAGTTAGATGTGATCCAAATACATATTTACTGGAAATGTGACTGTTGGTGATGTTATTTTGTTGATTCCTTCGTATTGTGTATTTAAGTTGTTTGGTGAATTGAGTGGAAATTTTCATTGTTGAAGATTATGCTTCATCACATTTACCGCCCAATTGTAAGCTTCATCTTCTTTATATGTCAGTATAAATAATGAGTAACTACTAATTTTGAGCAAACATTTCATATCGTTCAATTCAAGTTGGTAGAAGTGAACTGCTTCATAGATCAACTCAAGTCTGGCCAACCAAGGTATGCAACACAGATGATTTAATTTCATTTATCTTTGCTTTTTGTTTCTTATGATTTCATTTCATATTTGTTTTATGTACCAGCTATACTTCTTCACCCTCTTCAAGGGTTCAGGATGGTTCTAAATACCTTAAGTTAAAAATTTGTATTGTTTGTTGTGCATGAATAGAAGAATCATTGAGTCTAAGTTCTGAAAATGGAGAAGAATTAGTCATGGTGTAACGGTTGTGATCTATCTCAAGTCATATATGTACTATTTACTTCTTGTTTTCTATATTTTTTTTCTTCTTATAGTTTTAACATCTCTTAATTGTATGTTTCTCGGTTGTACAGTCATTATAATTGTTATAATGCTAATTGCTAATGCCTTGAAGCTTTTGTGACCTTTTCTCATCAGCAACAGATTTTGAAACACTCTCCATGTCCTTGCATCTTCTTGCAACATACTCAAATTCTACTCTCGTTTGGGTGACAGATCTAAGTTTTCCCTTCCTGCTGGTCTTGAGCCTTTGTCTAATAAACTAAGGTACCTACATTGTAGTGCATATCCTTTGAAGTTTCTACCGTCAGCTCTTTCTCCTGAGAAACTTGTTGAGCCTTGCATGCCAAACAGCCGTGTTCAAAGATTATGGGACGTAGTGTAGGTTTGTGGCTTGAAATATATGAAACTAATTTATACATTGTATTATATGTGATCAAAGTTTTTTTGGTTTGTTACATGATCTAATTAATTTAAAGAAAATGGACCTTAGCTGTTGTGAGCACTTGATAGAGCTTCCTGATTTCTCCATGGTATCACATCTCCAATACATTCACCTCTCTAGACGTGTAAGGTTGTGTCATGTTCATACATCTACTTAGCACTCCAAAATCTTGTCAATTTAAACCGGGTTTGGTGCAACAAGCTCAAGAGTCTTATAAGCAATTCCCCTTCAAACTATGCTAATTCTCGAGCTCTATGGCTGCTCAAGTCTCAAGGAATTTTCTGTGATATCTACAAAAATGACAGTTTGATTTAAGATGATGTATTGCTATCAATGAATTGCGGCAGCCATAAGTTGAGTACCTTGGAAGTCTTATGGACTTGGAGTTGAGTAGCTATGATAGGCACCTTAGATATCTTCCAAATGAGTTCTCATGCTTGAAATCTCTTGGCCATCTGGTACTTTCTGATTGCATGCTACTTGACGACATGTCAAATCTACATCTTTTATTTGATGGCCGGCGTTCGTTTGGATACTTTTGTCTGGACAACAGTTGTAATCTGACTGAACTACCTCACAACATTAGTCTGTTAACATTATTAAATTATTTATCACTCAGCGGAATCAACGTGAAGAACATTCCTATAAGCATCAAGCATCTTTCACAGCTAGAATCTCTTGGCTTGTGCAAATGCGTGAGCATTTAGTCTCTACCAGAACTCTCACCATCTATTCAAGTGTTGGATGTCACCAACTACACATCCTTGGAGACCGTCGTCATCTTCGTGTTATCAATGAACTACTAGAAGAGCACAAGGTATTCATTTCCTTCAAAAATTGTGTGAAATTGAATGAATACTCATAGGAAAGACTTCAGTGTCAGGTACGCTTCACTGTTTAAAGAGGGGACATGTTTTTCTTCAGAGTCAAAATCTACAAAAGTTTTGTTGTCTAATTCATGGGTTTCAACACAATAAGTCACGGAATCATCTATGCTTAGGAAATCACACATCAGCCATATGACGATTCCTTCCACAGAAAGTTCAATTTGTTATTGTAGGCACCTTTCCCTTTTCCATCCGTAAGATTAAGAAGGGCTTGAGATTCATGAGCAACATTCAAATCATTTAAGGTCTCATGTATTTCACCAAAATTGCTTCCCATGGTTAAACGAGTATTTAGTTAGATTCTAGATGGGTTCTGATTTAGTTGTTTATATAACAAACTTTGTATATACTAGTGATAGCTTTTTTAAACACATATATTATGGCTCTTTCTTCTTTGCTGTTTTTCTTTGGGTACACTTATCTCTTTTCTTTATTATACTTGTAAAAGACTTAATTTTAATTGATATATGATTCATTTATGAATTATAAAGTTAACTTTGTTTCTAAAGAGTTGTTGAATCAAGTCTTGTAAGAAGCCTGTCATATATTATAAAACAAACTTGAAACATTATTTCCACCATAATTTCTCTCCGTTAATACACTTATATATGTAGTGGCTAGTGGTCATAAAAATTGTGGAACTTCCAACACATAGTGAAATACACAACCCACTTTAACTAAGTTTCGCGAAAAATTGTGGAACTTCCAACACATAGTGAAATGATTTATACCATCAAAATAGATTGAAATAGACATTAGATCAATGTTAAGGACATACATGCACAACTTTAAAATTAAATTAAATGATGTTCAAGTTGGCTTTATGTTCATTTTTCCATGACTGTAACTCAGTACCAGACAACTATGCATACATTAATATTGATTTACAACTTAAAATGGTTTATATTATAACAAACACATTTGGTTGGTTGAATATCATCTTACAGCTTTTTTTGGCAAGATTTTAGAGTGAGAACAATGTATAAAAATAATAATTTACAATTTAAAAAAAACAGTTAATAAGAAAAGGTTAAAGATTAATTTGTCTGGATTGACACTCAAGCAGATGAGGTCTGTTAGGATGCAACTTTACCTGCTGTCAGCACACCTGTTCCTAACAGTAGTTCTTGTAGAACAAACCTAATAAGTTTATTTTATTCTCTTAATCTTGCAATTAATATTTCTATTTTTAATTTGGTTTTGGTTGGATGCAGTCATACAATTTGGAGACCAGCATCCTGATGGTACATATGATTCATTCCCTTTGATGGTTTCACCTTTTTCCCCTGCTTGAATGAATGTTGGTTACTCTTTCTATGCAGATATTCAAAGATGAATTTTGTATATATAGGATACAACTTGTTTTTTTTTTGTTCTCTAGTAATGTTGCACTGTTCAAGATTATTTAGGTAACTACTTAACAACTTACGATATTGTTCACTGCTATCTCGCTAACACTGATTTGTTGCTATCTTGTTTCTCTCCTAATAGTACTTGTTTGCTGCTATCACATTAGTAAGGTGTTGGTGCAAATATTTTATATCCACAAAATTACACTTCTTGGCATCTGTGTAGTATTGTGATCATAGTCACTGCTCTAATATTCATTTCTTATATATCTCAGTCCATGAAACGCATCACAGTCCATGAACAAAATGAAGGGTTTCAATTTCAACTATAATCAGAGCTCGCAATTCTCTTCGGTATGTTGTTCGAGTTAGGGTATGCGGTATGAAACTACAAAGAATTAGGTACGTTGCTTAAGTCATTATCCCTTAATGTACTACTAACAATATTTACTTGCACTAAAATGCAGGTTTTGAAAAAATTGCAAAGGTTTACCACTCGCCATTAAAGTGCCTGCAACATCAGTCAGAAATAGGCCTTATGGATTGTGTGGCGAAAGATAGGGCTCATGTCTTAATAGCAAGGTACATTGACTATTGTCTATTCATCCAGGCCACTTGAATCCTTGAATATCTTCAAACTGTTAACCTCTGCTTATTTACTAGGAAAAATGCAACTGATGCAGACAATTACAACCATAATATTGTCCTTCATGATCCTGTTAATAAATTGGAATTTACCAAAGAACCAATTGAGCAGAGAAGAAGAATGATCATTGACATGAATCAAGATTTCCCAATATGAAGGAAGATAGAGGTATCCCATGTTGATGTTAACTTAAATTGGCTTCAATAAACTATCTCCTACAACATATTCATGGAATGTATTTTGTATCATTAGCTGTGTTTAATTTTTTTAATAAAACTCGTTGTGTTGTTTCCAAAGCATGCTCTATATGTCTAATACATGTTTCTTAAAATAGGTAGGAGAAGAAATGATGCCTCTCCAAAGAGAAATGCACATCAACAAGGATATATATCCACATGATTTGACGAAGCAGAGACCATTGTAGATATCTGCATTGCATCCGGAAGACAAAGGTAGAGAAATCTAAAGTGAGTAGCATTGTTCTATGGACGGCAACGACAGGGGAACGACTTTTCAATAACTATAGTGAAGGAGGCAATTTTCGCTAAGAAAACTACAATTAAATGTATTGAGCTAGTCAAGATAGAGGGATTTTAGTTGTGTTAGTAGCTTTTGACTATTTGTGTACAGAAAAATGTGTCTTTTCTCAGTTTTTGTTTTTATTCAAGTTAACATAACATGTTTGTGCAATTGTTCAATCAAAGTTTCTAATGCAGTTGGAAAATGAAAGGTCATTCTAATTCTGATTCATTAATGTAATAAAGTGAATAAGGCACATAAAGATACAACATTTATCATTAATTAATGTAATTGTTAATATCAGTTCTTTGTGAATTTCCTCTGGAACTTGTTAAGTGATCAAACCTTTAACGATGAATTTCCTCTAGAACTTGTTAAGTGATCAAACCTTTAACGGTAGAACTCTTATTCAAATTAAAGTAGATATAAATGTCACAAGAAACTAAAGATTTGAATTGTGATATCTTAAAATTTGTTCCTGTGGTTCTAAAACTATTTTACTATACATAAACTTGGTAATAAAATTTAGTTTATTTTATTACTGCTAGCAACATCTATTCAATATATGAATAAACACGTGTATGTATATGATCCGTAAGTGTTAAGAAATAAGAGATAAGAGATACAGGATTACATACCAAAAGCATCTGTTGCATAAGAGATAAGAGATACAGGATTACATACCAAAAGCATCTGTTGCATTTGTCTTGTTCACTTGTCTAATGATTTTCATACCGACTGCATTCAAAATGGATCAATATTAAGAAAACTTGTACACTTTGTGACGCCAATGTTGATTTATAAAAATGTTTCCTTTTCTTTTGTTATTTTCCATGTTTTGGTTTGATGATTTTCCATGTTTAGGTTTAATTTGCTTGGATTACCAGACATTCCTTCAAGCCCTCAGAGGTAAGTTTTTGTTGGGTTGCTGTTACCTATGATACATCACGTGTGTTGGAGTTTTGTTTGTTAGTATAGGTTCTACATAAAACATATATGTGCTCTATCTTTGTGTGCAAACCTGCTTTTTTGTCTATCTTTTCTTTATTCTTTGTGTCAATATGTGTTACACCGTATATGTTGTTTGTGAATATTTAGAACTATGCTTCTGTCCTTGCAATCATCCAATTTTATAATTGTGAACAGATGCTGAATAACTGTAGATGTTTATACATTAACCTCTCTAGACGTGTAAGGTTGCGTCATGTTCATACATCAACTTTAACGCTCCAAAATGTTGTTAATTTAAACTGGGTTTGGTGCAAAAACTCAAGAGTCTTATAAGTAATTCCTCTTTAAACTCTGCAAATTCTCGAGCTCTATGGCTGCTCAAGTCTCAAGGAATTTTTTGTGATATCTACAAAAATGACATAGTTGGATTTAAGATGATGTATTGCTATCAATGAATTGCAGCAGCCATAAGTTAAGTACCTTGGAAGTATTATGAACTTGGAGCTGAGTAGCTCTAATGGGCACCTTAGATATCTTCCAAATGATTTCTCATGCTTGAAATTGTGATTGCATACTATTTGACATATCGAATGGCCAACGATACTTTTGTCTGACAACAATTGTAATCTGACTGAACTACCTCACAACAACAACAACAGTCTGTTAACATCATTATATTATTTATCACTAAGTGGAATCAATGTGAAGAACATTCATATAAGCATTTAGTCTCTACCAGAATTCCCATCATCTATCTATTCAAGTGTTGGATGTCACCAACTGTCAGGCAAATTCTTCAGTAAGGATGCAGGAAGTAGGTCGAAGGCAATTCTTGAAGTCATATACTCTGATGTATGTGGTATCCAGGTGGATTCAATTGGAGGTAATGAATACTTTGTTACATTCATAGATGATTTCAGTCGAAAATTATGGACTTACCTTATCAAGAAAAAAAGTGAAATGATCGAGGTATTTACCAAGTTTAAATCTATGGTCGAAAGATCAAGATTCTGAGGACTGATGGTGGTGGAGAATATTTGTCGAAAGACTTCGACGCATTATGTTTAAAAGAAGGGATTGTGCATGAGGTGGTGCCACCCTACACTTCACAGTAGAATAGAGTCACAGAAAGGAAGAATATAATCACCATGAATATGGTTAGAAGTATGTTGAAAGGCAAGCATCTACCCAAAGAATTATGGGGAGAAGTTGTGTCAACTGCAACATATATCCTGAACAGATGTCTGGCGAAGAAGTTAGAAGGAATCACGCCAGAAGAATGTTGACTTGGTGGCAAGCCTAGCTTGAGTCATCTGAAGGTGTTTGGATCTATAAGACATAGACATGTATCATATCAGTTGAGAAGAAAACTTGATGACAAATCGAGTCAGATGATCCTGATAGGATATCATTCTGTTGAATTGTAATTCCTTGTGTCGAAGCAGGTTGCTTGACAGAGCAAAGAAGTGTCCAACCATCTAGTGTGTTAAGTAGTGTTAGCTATTTTGGACTTTTATAATTTTGGGTTTTTATAGTTTTGGGCTTTGGCTTGAGGTCAAAGTTAACCTAAATCTATAAATAGAGGGAGTAACCCTTATTTTCATATAGAGGTGAATAGAGTATTCATAACATTGTATTCACGGTATTTTGCAGTTGCAAAGTGAATAAGAAGTTTTCCACAGTTTGTGGGCAGAGAGAAACTCTGCAGAATTTAATTCTTCTTCTCCTTCATCGTTCTATAAACTCTTTCTTTCTCCATTGTTCTTCTCTTTTTATTGATATTGTTGTTGGTGTAAGCCCTAGAGGCCAATACTTTTGGTACTTGTATCGAATAATAAAAGGCTTTTTCTTTATTACGTTTGTTTAATAAAGTCCCTAGAATAGGTAGTCTGTTTAATGTATTAAGTGTGACTTAATCATGAGAACACATTAAACATAAGGACACTATTCTTAAAGTATTTGTAGTCGAGCTTTAGTGTGAAGTGGGATAACATTAAAGCATTAAGACTATTATGTTTGTAGACTGATGATCACATCTCATGGATCATGGATAAAGAGTTATCAAGTCTTAAACATAGGTATGAATATTAGGAGTAATATTTATACCGGATTGACCCGCTATGAGAATACTATATAGAAAGTTATGCAAAATGTCATGAGTTATTCTCATGGTGATAATGGTGTATACCACTCTTCGACCTGAAACCACTATGGACCCTAGATGTAGAGTCGAGTGCTTTATTGCTGATCCAACGTTGTCCGTAACTGGATAACCATAAAGACAGTTGATGGGTACTCCACGAAGCATACTGAGGGACATGAGTGACCTAGATGGAATTTGCCCATCCTGCATAACAAGATAAATGTCTATGGGCCCAATATTGAACTGGACAAGGATGACACGGTCTATGCCTTGTGTTCAATATAGACATAAGGGCAAAGGGGTAATTATACACATAAGTATTATCACAGAAGGTTTTGTCATATCACATGACATTTTCGTGTCTTGGGTAGCAGTGATGTGTTGCTAGATATCGCTCACTGTTTATTATGTTAAATGCGTGATTTAATATAATTGCCAACGTCACGAAAACCTACAGGGTCACACACAAAGGACAGATTGATGAGAGATAGAGTAACTAAGGAATACCATAAGGTACGGTGCCCTTAAGTGAATTATAGAACATCGTAAGGTACGGTGTACTTGAGTAGAATACGAAATATGGTAAGGTACCATGGACTTAAGTGATTTTGGGCATATTATAAGATATGGGCCAAAATACACTTAAGTGGGCTTTTTAGCTTGAAGCCCACACAAGTGGTTTTATAAATATAACCCTTGTGCAGAAGCATTCATTGCGGTTGCATTATTTTCGTTTTCTCACTCTCTCTCTCTCTCTCACTCAAAGCCTTCATTCGTACCAGCTAGCACTGAGATTGAAGGAATCCGTTTGTGTGGACTGAGTAGAGACGTTGTCATCGTTCAACGTTCGTGATCGCTCCGTGGATCTGCATCAAAGGTTTTGATCGTCACAAGAGATCTGCACCAAAGGTTTCAATCGTCACAAGAGGTAAATATTCTATCACTGATCATGACCATTCGTAAGGATCTCTAAAGGAGAAAATTTTAATTTCCGCTGCGTTTTGGACCGCAATTCTCCTTCAGTGGTATCAGAGCCACTTACGAAACCATGACTCAGATAGCTGTTTAATTTCTGTATTAATATGATTAAAAGACAGAAAGAATCAATTAATTAAACGAGTAATTAAATTTGGCATCATGAGTGTACGAGTTGGATGATTGATGTTGACTATGCTTCGGAACCGACATTAGTATGGTGAAGCAGCGATACATCGATCGTCCATAGGTTACGCAATTGAGACCGATCAACTTATATATGATATAAGTAATCCTAATGCAAAGCACGATATATGTGATATACTGTTTCTGTTTCGTTCATTCAAACACTAAATGGTTGTTTTCCTTTGAGCGATCAATGATCATTTGCTTCGGAATTCGACATTAGTATGGTGAAGCAATGACCTGTTGATCAATCATACTGAATCAACAATCGAGGTGTGTTTGACGGTCTGAAATTGGCGCATTAGGGTTGGTGACGGCGCAAGGGTTGTGCCGTCAAAGAGTTGTGAATTTAGGGCTTTTGGAACACGTCTGTTGATTGTTTCAAAGTTTTGTTATTTTGGCCGCGTGACGTTCGTCACGAGCTTGTGACGATAGTAACAAGCTGGACGTGACGGTCGTCACATGCCTTGTGACGGTCGTCACACTCACAGATCCAAAATTCTAGGCATTTCTGTTTCTGGCCGCGTGACGGTCGTAACATGCCTGTGACGGTCGTAACATGCCTGTGACAGTCGTAACATGCCTGTGACGGTCGTCACACTCACGGGGTCAGAATTCTTGGGGTTTTCAGTTTTGTGACTACCCAAGAGTTGTGTTGATGCAAAACAATATCCATTTCAAATTCTTGGGGTTTTCAGTTTTGTGACTACGCAAGAGTTGAGTTGAGTTGTGTTGACCGGGCAGCGGAACCCCCGGCTAACTCTACGTAGTATGATCGGTCACCGAAATTTAATTTGGTTTTAAGTAATTAAAGGAATTAAAATTAATAATAATAATCTGTTTATTATTATTGCCTTGTGGTGATCAGTTATGGCCTTAGTCTTCCTTCATTTTGTTTTGGGTTTTTAAATACGACCTGCGTGTTGTGCCTCTCCTTTTAATCTCTTAATGTAACTTCTTTTCTCATCTCAATCCCTCGTATGTAAAACGAGTTTCTTCTGTAATGTAATGTTTTGAAGAAAGAAAAGAAGACAATGTTATGAAGAAAGAGAAGAATTCAATATCAAAGGAGGACAACCTTGAAGATCTTGCTTGGAGAAGCTTAGATCGTTATTAGGTTAACTTAGGTTCTCTCATTGGCTTGGGAGAACAATTGCGCTAGGGGCCATAACTGTTTCATTATGTATGTTGATGCATGTGAATATATGTTGATGCATGTGAGAGACGATTTATATGATAAATAAGCTGGTGAGATCATAACAATTACAATTCCCTCAAATTAAATATTAAGTTTATGCTTTTCAAGTTTTAGCACTCATCAAGACTAGTATCGGATAATGTAGGTTTCGCCTACGCGAGGTGCATGTTCTATATTAGTAAGGTGCGATGGGATAATTGTAATATCCAACTGCTAAAACAATGGGTCAAACTTAACTAAACAAATTATGATAATATTATATATGTTTGCTTTCCAAGTTTTAGCACTCATCAAGACTAGTATCGGATAATGTAGGTTTCGCCTACGCGAGGTGCATGTTCTATATTAGTAAGGTGCGATGGGATAATTGTAATATCCAACTGCTAAAACGATGTGTCAAACTTAATTATAATTTTATTATATATGTTTAGAAGCAAGAGTTGGGAATGATCCATATGATGGATTGGAATAAGGAGTTATTCACCCAACTGAAATTTTCGAGAATTGTATGAGATACAACTGGAAGGAGTTCCTACCTAAATAACCTAGTTTTGTGTAATCCGCCTACGCGGACTTAGAACGAAGTGAAATATGGATCTCGACCCACTAGAAAATCTTCCAACGGGATTTTCCGAATCAAATGATGAGGGTCATTTGTTTTGAGTAAAATAGTGGGAGCATATTTAATTAAAGGCCTAATTAAATATGTCAATGATACTTATATTTTCATTAATCCTTGTGTAGATTACCATGACAACAAACACCTCTAACAACATCTTGCGATCAATCCTTGATAAGGAAAAATTGTCTGGGACAAATTTTCTGGATTGGCACCGAAACCTGAGGATTGTCCTCAAACATGATAAAAAGCTGTATGTCTTGGAGAAACCTGTTCCTGAAGAGGAACCTCCTAGTTTTGCACCTAAGGCAGAAAGAGATGCTTATAAGAAGCTGTCGCATTACGCGAAAAACCGACGGGAAAACGAAACAACAGAGCCGCCAACGTGCGTTATTTTTCCCAAAAGAGGGAAAGGAAACGCTCGAAGTAAACCTGGAAAAGACATGGTCTCGCGACCAGAGATGGATGGGTACGGGAGTCGGTTATGCGAAGGGAAGGTATTAGCACCCCTACGCATCCGTCGTACTCGACGGGATCCACGCTCAAAAGAAAGGATAAGGTTGCTAGAAACTGCTCACAAACTGCACACACACTGGAAGGAAACACAGACGAAAGACGGAAGAAGGTAACTCGGCAGAATGTCGCATCCTGGTCCTACGTAGTTTGTCACACAAACATCAGAGTCGACGTAGTTCAGGGACAGGGGAAACGTGCTGGCTAGGATGTCGCATCCTATGCATACGTATCTTCTCTAACCAGAGAAGAATCAGAGCACTCGTAGCTCGGCTAACGCACGCCAAATAAAACCCACACAGAAAACCGACTGCCAATCGCTGGACTTACGTCAGACTCCACACAAACAGGAAAACCTGGAAACCGAATGCCAATCGCTGGACTTACATCAGACTCCGAACCAACAAACACACACAGGAAACCGACTGCCAATCACTGGACTTACGTCAGACTCCATGCAAACAGGCAAACCTGGAAACCGAATGCCAATCGCTGGACTTACATCAGACTCCGAACCAACAAACACACACAGGAAACCGACTGCCAATCGCTGGACTTACGTCAGACTCCAACACACACAAAGGGGTTGAAAAAGAAAAGGGCACCCGGAGAGATCAGCTCATCTCCTGCCTACGTACCTCATCTGGTATGAGGATCAGGGCGATGTAGTTCCCCTAAACAGGGAAAGAACTTCTAGCCTATCCAGAGACAAAGGGAGACATAAACTACTAGGGAGACTACGACTCGAGCCTAGAAGTTGTCATGCATACGATCCCTATGTTAAGGCTTCTATCTAACTTGCACAGGAAGCAAGCTATCCTAAACAGCACAGTCAAACACATACAAGCACAAAAAGCAAGCACACACACTATATGCAAACAAATGGGCTCATACAAGGCTAGGCTGTAAAAATAAGCCAACTGGAATAGGGTGTGGTTAGCTCTTAACCCTAACATTGAGAGTTAGGGTGAAGCAGATGAAATGGGAAGTGAGGGTAAGACCTCACAGCTCTTATCCCTGGCCTGGGAGAGCTTGACTCAAATAGAAAGTGTGGGAGTTCAGAGTGTAGGAACTCTTCTCCACAAATGACTGACACAACATGATCTTGGGTTATTATTCACAATGCATCAACACAAGGTGTGTGAGCAAAGTGAATGACACAACTGAATAGCAGGGGATGGATTGCACATCCCTTTTATCTGCCAATTTCCTCTTAAGAGGTCTTTACCTGCTTGGCACAAAAGTAAACATTCACAGGCATTGCCTCTTAAGGAGGGCTTCAGACAGGTGCCTGCCCACATAACAGGACAGGTCTTCCAGACTACATGAAGTCAAAGGAATTATACCTCAGTGGTTAAGCAACCAAGCAAAGCAAAGCAAAGTTCAAGTGAACTTAAAGCAACTTAGGTACCTGTGAAAAATCTAAACCAATCAGTTCAACTGTGCAGACAAACAACCAATAGGCAATAACAAACAGACAGACAATGTTCACGATGTGCAAGCAACAAGGCAAACTCAAATGAGTTAGCATCAACCTACAAAACACACAAGTGTTAGCAATCAAGAGCGAACATCAATGCTCAAATGAGGAAGCATCATCAACTATGGACTTGGATGTTTAAACCTGAAATCAAAGCCCACATGTAAGCCACAAACCACTAGGTCAAAGATGGAGAAAAAAGTCAAAACAGAACCTCAAATTTAACATGAATCGTCCTTATCCAATCAAGAACAAATCTCAAAAAGTCCCACATCAAAATCATTAATCATATTCATTTCATGAGCAAAACATGGCAAGGCATGCAAATGGTGATCACATTGAGACATCAGAAGAAACAAATGCACATCAAATCAAAAATGACTCAAATAATCTTGGCAAAATTCATGAGTAAACAGGACATATAACATGATCATCATACAAAAAATTAGGAGCATTGGATATCATTAGGCATGGCAATCACATTGAACAATCCAGACAATCATATGTGTGACACAAATTGTCACACTAAGTTAGCATGAGCATAAAACAGAATGGGAGCATGGGAAAAATCTCAAACCAAAGCCAAAATGTCACTCAACATGTCTAGAATTCACACACAAAATTTCAGAAGCATTGGATCATTTTTGAGCATTTCATGATGAATGGAACAAGGCAAGGTCAAACATGCATATGCATTCAATCACCCTAGAGCAAAATATTTTTCAAGCCAAGCACAACTTTCCAATTTATACTCATAAAAAACTAGACAACATGAGGAGCATTGTGCAAAAAATTGGGGATCAATTGGAGCATTTTTCATTTTTATATGATTTTTGGAAGTTCATAAAAAATTGAAAATGAAAATGGAGCCAAAGTATGAAAATAGGAGGGAAAAGGAAAAAATGATAAGGCATTTTGAAAAGTGGACTCGGCTGGATTCGAACCAAGGACGAATTTAAATTCCCAGCGCACGCTTCCAAAACGACACAGTTTTGGTACTAACCCTAAGCCATGCAGCGCTTTCAAATTTTCGTAGCTAAATGTGAGTTTCGTAGCAAATCCGTGGCCACTTCGTAGCAAATTCTGGACATGCATGAGCTTCAAAGGTTGAAGATGAAGATCATGATGATCTTCATCTGGATTTCCAGATTTTCCAAAACATGTCCAGAAATTAATAAAACCTATGCCATTCGAAGCTTCGTTCCACATACATTCAAGATCAAGCAATAATTCATGCAAAAACTTCATAATCAAGCCAAATCGAAGAAAAGAAAAAAATGCATCCAAACTTGAATCGAGCATAACTCCATGGATACTGCATCATTTCACTCAAAGCTTACACCAGCATCATCACCAATAAAAGTTCTACACAAATATCACAAAGAAATTGAGATTTAAAGAGGTCGAATTCTGACCTTCTTGATGAGCAGAACTTGGAATCGCGTGTTACAAGCTTAGCCAAGCCTCAGATCTCCTCCACTATGCTTATTGAAGTGTTTGATGATGGATTTGAAGCTCAAGTATGCACGAATCCAGCTCAGATTGCAATTGTCATGGAACCTTCAAGCTTTGCATATGAACAAATATGGCACGATTGGCTTCGAATTCACGTCCAAACCTACTCAAATATGCTTCATGAACATGGATTCATCAAAAGGAATGGCTCTTGTTTGAAGAATTTTGCAAAAATTTTGAGAGAAAGTTTTGAGTGATTTTTGATCTAGATCTGAAATTCAATGTTAATGACCAATACAGTTATGTTTATCCTTATATACCTCATGCTAATCCTTCTCAAATCATGTTTAAGCCAAAATTAATCAAGCTTAACCAAATGTAAGGTGTATGTGCAAAAATGAGTTTTCACCTCCCATGCATGAGGAGCACGTGAACAGTGCCAAATTCTAGCCCAAATTCACTTAATCACATCCCATGCAAGCTTTAGGATTGGTTTTGTATGCCCATGATTATTCAAAATGATGTTATGCAATTTTCTTCAAAAATATTCATGAATAAGCCAAAGACCATGCAAATGAAATTTAAGCCATGTAATGGTATGCTTGGAAAGTACATGTTATAAGGATCAAAATGCAAAAAGAACCACTCATTTTGGAGCTTTGGTTAAAAAGTTATGTCCATTTGAACTTTCAAACACTCTTTGCCATGATTGGACCATATCTCCTCAACCACACATGAGAAATTCATGATCTTTGACTTTTTGGAAATGGGAGAGAAAGATCTTCAACTTTCATGTTGGACAAAATTTCATTTGAAGCTTTCTTGATGATGTAATCTTGAGTTGAAGTTGGTCCAAAATCTTTCCATTTTTGGAAAGTTCAAATTACAGGTCACCTGCTATTTTTGGAAAGTCTTGATCTGACTTCGAATTCTTCAATGTTGATGTTTGAAATGCCAAATGAGACTTGTTTGGACATGAATGAAGCTTCTCTAACCACTTCCCACCTTCAAATCCACAGTTGACTTTGCAGTTGACTTCTGTTGACTTTTGTGGGCCTCAGATGATTTACACATGGATTGATGAGTTCTGAGCGTTCAACACTTGGCCAAGCTACTTCAAAATGATCCTTGGGTCATGTAAGCTCAATGGAACCATCCTAGGGCTTTGATCTAATGGAGAATGTTCTTGTTGCCTTGCACAGTTGAACCTCCTGACCAGTCTTGCCTGATGACATGTAATGGACTATGCAATGCTAATGCAATCTTAATGACCTAAAAAATGAAATGAATGTACAAATGGGAGGTGAAAATTTGAGGTGCTACAGCTTCCCATATTCAATCAACTAGGAACCTGAACGGATGAGAGCAATGGCTGTCAGACCTTCAAGGTACACAGGGATTGAATACCAAAGAACCGTAGAAATTTGCACTCTGCGGGGATCCAAGAAAAGAAGGTTCTCCAATGGCAACTTCCACTAGGGTCTGATACTTATCACTGGAGATTTTGATTTTTTTATCAATGAAAAGATACCGCCAGACGTCAACGGACGAATGGGAAAAACTCAACGTTTATCGACACCAACGGAGAGGTGACCAGACATCAACGGATGAATGGGAAGACTCGACCAAACGTCAACGGACGAACGGGAGAAGCTCGACGTTTATCGACACCAACGGAGAGGTGACCAGACATTAACGAATGAACTGGGAAGGCTCGACCAGACGTCAACGGACGAACGGGAGAAGCTCGACATTTATCGACACCAACAGAGAGGTGACCAGACATTAACGAATGACTGGGAAGTCTCGACCAGACGTCAACGGACGAATGGGAGAAGCTCGACGTTTATCGACACCAACAGAGAGGTGACCAGACATCAACGAATGACTGGGAAGACTCGACCAGAGGATGTTATGAACAATGAAAGATGATGTCTACGGACACCAAACAAGACCCACACGAGGATTAACACGACACCTCGGGTACCGTAAGGATGACATCTACATATGTCAAGGCAAGGCTAAACACTTGCTGGGGATCTCACTGGGGAGTCAAGCTTTCCTTTCACTGCAGAGCGAGGAAATAAACCTCTCTGGGGAATTACCAATTCGGAAAGCTGTCTGTTAAGAACAACTGTAGCAAACGTGCCGTACAGATGTTGAACAATGATCCGCCTTTGCCGGGGGTACGGTCTGATTAGGTTTGACACATGAATGCATATGTTTGAATTTTTCTATGGCGTAATGCTCCATGTTGAATGGAAATGCTACGCTATTTGAGGATGCAATGATTACTACATGCAAGATGCAAAATGATGAAAACTCCTGCTGGGGAGCCAATGATTGCTCCTCTGAGCGCACAAACTGATTAGATTCTCCAACTCTGTGGGGAGACGCACTGCTGGGGGTGCTTTGCTGATCTGATACTCTGGGGACGGCAGAGGAAATAACTCAACTGGGGAATATCTGTCCGGGGAACACACCAACTTCTCAAACGTGCTGGGGACTAGCATTGCTGCTGGAGAAAGGATAAATCCCACCGGGGACAACTTCCACTGAATCCCCTCCACTGGGGAACTCCGCTAGGGGAAACAACCAATGCTCACCTCTACTGGGGATACCTGCTAACCCCTGGGGAAGAAACTCTACTGGGGATAATTTTCACTGAACCTGATCCGCTTGGGGACTTCGCTGGGGAAAACCATCAACACAAACCTCCGCTGGGAAAACTACCCATTTCAAAATTGTTGGGGAGAATATTCACAACCCTGTTGGGGAAAAGCTTTCACGACCGTGCTGAGGGTTACAGTACTTCATACCTGAGGAACAAACTACCCACAGACCTCCGCTGGGGATACAACGACCTTCCGGCTTAGTGGGGACCAACAGTCTTCACACTAGCTGGGAATAGAATAGCCTTTGAACCTGCTGCTGAGGGACACACTACCCACAGACGCCTCTGCCGGGGAAAACGGTTCTAATAGCTTTCAGACTCGCTTGGGGAAACATCCTCAACCAAGCCTGCTGAGGAGTCCCTGATCTTGACTATGCTGGGGGAGACAAGTCCAAAGTCCACTGGGGAGACAACAACTCAACCACAGCGTCAACTTTCCACTTTTGAAAGCTCCCAGACTCATCCGATCTCTTCTGATTCATCACCCAGTATTCTCGTCTTTTCTTTTCTTTGAGACGAATGATCTCCTCAGATCCGGGCTAACTCTCTAATCTTCAGACTTTGAAGAGTCTTCTTGATTACCTTCTAGGATCATCGTCGCAACCCTTTCACCGTCTTTTCACCATTCATCTATCCCTTGCCCCTGATTGGACTCTGCGGGGATCTTTTGTCAAAAGGCTTCATATCACATCCTGTAAGTGAGTGAAAACAAACCAACAACACCTGCAAAGAGATCCTTAGATAAAAACGTGCCCCAGGCGTGCCAAAATTCCAACACTTAGGTCACTCAAACTTCCGAATAAGATTTCCATATTTCAATCTTATAAGCATGCATCGGAAGAGACCTCTATGTTTCAAAATGCAAATATTCTTTATCAAACTAAACAGATGTTTTTGCAATCAAAGTGGTAATGAAAACAAAAACAAAAATATTTGACTGAACCTGCATCTTATTGGCTGGAACAAAAAGGTGGCTCAGAACCGAGCAACACACAGGAAACAATCCCTGGAAAGAGGTGATTGCGCACAAAAGGAAAAATCTATCCTAATGGCAATGTGAAACCGTGATCTCATCGAGTTCCAACTCGGTTACACCCCGTATGTTCTCAAAACCTTCCGCACTTTCTGTCTTCTGAACAAGACGCTTCCGATCGATCTCTGTCTGGGATTATCTGAGTCATATCCAAAGCACAAACGATCATGCTAGACGCAGTTGCTCGTTCAATCCCTCTTTTGCCTGGACCGCCCTTTCGGGTTTTCAGTCCACCGGGATACCTGTAACACGGTGGGAGAACTGGCTTTAGTTAAATGTTGCGGATAGCAAGAGTCGCCACCGACTTTTATTTTATCCAAAAGGAAAAGACATAAAAGAATAGGAAATACCTTAAAAAGATTTTGAGTTCGGGGGGTAGGTTATACAAAGGGAAGGTATTAGCACCCTTTATATCCATGGTTATCCATGGGCTCTTAGTTACTTAGCTCACTTTGTTTGTTTGCAAGAGTGTAGTGTGTGATTAGAAAAATTTCTTTAAGTACTTTGTAATGACCCTCGTATGGGTGTATACAAAGCCTAGTTTAGAAATTGTGAGGTGTAAAAGTAATTTTGAAAAGTGTGAGCAAGTAACTATGAAATACCTACCCTAGATTAAGTCTTTCGTGTTCTCGTATATTCTTTCAATGGTAAGACTGTCCCTATTATTAAGGAATAGGTAGTCATTACCTTGGATGTGTTTAAGGGACGGGCGTAGGGTCATCGTATGGTCAATGAAGGCAACATAAGGGGTGTCTTTAGCAACTCGTAGGGACTATCATCATATTTACCGAAGGGACAAGATCATTATATCGTAGGCAACCTCGTAGGGACTTGATCTTTTAAGTTTATAGGGACTTGATGATTTTTCTGTTTGAAGGGACTTTGCTTAAGACACCCCTATTTTCGAGGGACTTGACCATTTAAAGAAGACAATCAAGAGGAATACCCTAGAAAGTACAGATGTCGATCAAAGATCGACTTACGTGTGTGAGTGTTATTTTTCAGATATTTGTCTTGAATTTAATTTTCTAAGTTCAATTATTTACAGTTAGTTTTTTGCACTCCCTAAATTACTAACCACGCAATAAATATTTACAAAAATAAAAGCAAGAAAAATAAATTCCTAAACTATTACATGGCTATGGGACAGATACATAATAATCAGGCGAGAAAGAATAAATTTACAACCTATACATTTGTTCCTAATATTATAAATAAAACAAAATTAAAATAAGGAAAATAATGAAGCAAAAATAGAATAGATAAAAGTAAATAATAATAAAATAATAAATAAACAATGGTAATAAAGCAATAATAAAATAACAATAATAATAAAGTGATAATAAAAAGGTTAGAATTTTAAAAGAAATTATTTTAGGTTAAACAAGTTAGATTTTTTTAGAAGTTATTAGAAAAATATGAGTTTAAAATAAATTAGTAATAATAAAAGAATTTAAAATATATTAATGTACAAATTATAAAATAAAAGAGTTATATGAAAAATATTAAGTTAGTTATTTACAAAATAAATAAAGATTATAGAAAATATCAAATTATTAGATTAATAGGTTTATTATTATTATTCAATTAGAAAAATGGTCAATTAGATTTTATTTACAAAACATATAAGGATTTATTATTATAAGTAAGTAATAAAAAAAAGTTATTAAAATAGTTAGTATTTATTATTTATTTACAAAAAATATAAAGGTTATAGAAAAATATTAAATAATTAATTTAGTAGGTTTTCACGCCCTACATTACTAAACCACACATTTAATATAGGATCAATGACAGGAATTTAAATGGCAGAAAAATAAAATGGCAGAAAATAAATGGCAGAAAATAAAACCCTAATTATTACAACGCTTTGGTGCAGTTACATAATAAAGATGGCGAAAAGTAAAACTGAAAATATTACAAGTTAAAACTTAAAATATTACAAGGGCGAAGCAGTTACAGTGTATGAATAACATAAATATGAGCGAAAATAGGAAATAATAATAAGGTTTGTTAAGGTTTAAGAAAAGGTTTATGGTTTAGAG
Source organism: Lathyrus oleraceus (assembly GCF_024323335.1). NCBI lineage: Eukaryota > Viridiplantae > Streptophyta > Magnoliopsida > Fabales > Fabaceae > Lathyrus > Lathyrus oleraceus. Next base: position 184,451 of record NW_026112426.1, read on the forward strand.
GAAATAACACGGTTAAAGTTTTAGGTTTGAAATTTACAGTTTGTGGCGAAATTGTCAGGGTTTAGGAAAAATCAGGGTAGTTAGTTATGAAAAAAAATATGCAGATCTAAATATATGTATATAAAAAAAATATGAATTAGAAAAAACAACGGCGTTGCTACCGCAAAATTGCGATCATCCCAACTGGATCGGATAACACAAATGTCACGCCTCATACACGTATATGTGAAAACGGCGTATTGACACGATCCGATCCGAAAACATAATCAAATTATAACATAAAATAGAAATATATATATATTTAACACACTAGTTACATATTATAAATTATATATTATATGATCCATATGCATTTTTATTAACAACAAAATTATTATTATATTATATTATATATTATGAGACATGTAAAACTTATATAAAACAAACACATCAAATACATAATACAATGAACCAAATTATTATACCTGTTATACTTATGTGCATAAAAAAGCAAAACGGCGGTATCCTGATATATTTAACCAAACCGCATGTATTAAATTGTGTGTACGATAGTATAGATCAGCCACTCTCAGTTTCTCTTTTTTGTTCTCTCTTTTTGCCTCTTCCTTTCAGTCATGCTAGTAAATATATATAGGAACAAATTAGGTTAATGATAATGGGCCTAAGTTTATTTTGAAACCCAATATTAAATTAAAAACTGAATAAAGTTAAATAATTAAAATAGTTAAAATTAAAATAAAAACTAATTAACCTATTTATTTATTCTAGACCCAATATAAAAATAAATAGACTAAAAAATAAATAAAAGTCGGGCACCAAAATGCTCGAAAAAATAAAATGAACACGTCAAAATAATCAGCGCGAAATAAATGACTCGAAAAAATACAGCGTTTGGTCGGATTTTGAAATAAAAATTATGACCGTTTAAACTGCTCAGACTGATCAACATATGACCAAAAATAGTCGTAAAAATATTTTTAGCATGTCAAATTAAACCACGTGAACCGCAGATTAATGTTACCGACATTTGCAAACTTAAACTTGACATTTTTTCGTTGACTAATTTTAGACACAGTTAAAAAGTTAATTTGACCAGTCTGTTTGTAAATTCCGAGAAATTATTCCGGCTAATATTAAGACAGAAAAAAAATGTCATGCTATGAAGATGATGCAAATGAATGTGAAACAAAAAATTGGTTAGAGTTAAAAATATAGGGCAAATTTTGGGGTGCAACAGCTACCCCTGTTCAATTTTCTGAAACCTGAGGAGTTAGATTGGCCGGTGTGCCATTCGTGACTTGGAAGGTTGAAGGGGATTGAACACAAAAGCCCAAAAATTTGCACTCGCCGGTGCGTAAAGTAACACTGATGACTGGTTGTATATGCTTAAGTGGGCTTGAAGATGCCACTTGGAAGAACTGGAGATGGGCTTATAGATGCCATCCATAATATCAGGAGGTGATAATATCTTGATGTTGATACTGGATATCAGTACTAGGTCTTCGTATAGGCCGTCTCTGAATCGTATCTAAAAACATACTTTTAATTTAAGTGTCAGAACCAAATCTTCATGGCGATTTCTTTCTGAATTAAGTATCAGCACTAGACCTTCGTATAGATCGTCTCTGAACTGTTTTGAATTGTTGAATAGACCAGTAGAAATAAATCTTCGTGATGATTATCTCTTCTGGAAATATCCTGGATTAGGGAATAGATCTTCGTATAGACCGTTTGCCTAAGAGTGTCAGGATGAAATCTCCTGAAAATATCCTGGACTAGGGAATAGATCTTCGCATAGACCGTTTGCCTAATATCCAAGAACAAAAGAGTGTCAGGATGAAATCTCCCGAAAATATCCTGGACTAGGGAATAGATCTTCGTATAGACCGTTTGCCTACTATCCAAGGACACCTTGAGTAATGATTAAGTATCAGCACTAGATCTTCGTATAGATCGTTTCTGACCTGTTGTGAATTGTTGATAGTATTTTATCTGTATATAACCATCCTGCAAGGAAAAGGTTAGTTTATGCAATATGTATGCATGCATGGCATGGTGCATCTAAGTAAATGTATTATGCACTTATGGATATGCTATGGTATGATGTAAATGATGCATGTATGAATCATGTGGCCTGAAGCGTCCGGATATCTTTGTATAACAACTGCTGGCTAGGGAAAATAAATCCCGATTCATTGCTGAAGAATATGAGGAACTCGTTCCCGTCTTGTTTGATAGTATAGTATTTGTCATTTCCCGTATTCGTTCGTCGTACTTCTATTGAAGGAATAAGTTCCTGAGTATCCCGACTGAGGATAAAAGAGATGGACATAAATTCAAGGGAGACGTAATTCGAAGCATCTATAAAGATAGATTTGCTCTATTGGGGATTTGTAGTGGGGATGAACCGGCGAAGCTTCGTTGAACTACTACCCTCGTTCGTCCTTAGTAAATACTATTACTGCATTTTATGCATTTCTGGTAAACATCAATCGTATTCAAAAGCATACATACATTCAAACACAACCAATGGACGTTTTCGCTTATGTAAATAGAGTAAAAGTAAATCTGGATTCAAAGATGAAATTTTATTTATATCACAAAGTGACCTATACATAGGCAAGTTTGTACAAGGAGACAGAAATCCTAGTAAGAGGAATTCGTCGTAAATTTTTTATAAAACAAAGAAAACAGCTATGTGCAAAATGATCCTATTGAGTTTCAATTCTACTATTGCCATTATCTTCAAATATCTCATCTTCTGTTGTTGAGACAGAAACGATTGGATTGATCTTTATCTGTTTGAACTTGATTTAGGTAGCACCATCAGTTGAAGTTACATGAGTGATCCAAACGAGACATAGTCATACGCTTTAATCCCTAATTTTTGCCTGGATTGCCCTTTCAGGTTTTCAATCCACCGGGATACCCTTTTTTGCCCAAGCCGCCTTTTCAGGTTTTCGACTTGCCGGGTGTACATTTTTTTATATATATCCCTAATTTTTGCCCGAACCCTTTTGGTTCGCCGGGATGCCCTTACTTTTGCCTAGGCCAGTCAACCTAGCGGGTCTCTTTTTATGCGTAGTATTTTTTAACTATGTCTGCGTTTACAGGCTGTGGAAAGTCTTCACCATCCATAGTAGTAAGCATCATGGCACCTCCTAAGAATACTCTTTTGACCACAAATGGTCCTTCATATGTAGGAGTCCACTTGCCCCTAGGATCACCCTGTGGTAGTATGATACGCTTGATTACTAAGTCTCCAGCCTGATATACCTTTGGCTTATCCTTCTTATTGAAAGCTTTGATCATCCGTTTCTGGTACATCTGACCATGACAAACAGCTGCCAACCTCTTCTCATCAATCAAATTTATCTGGTCGAGTCGAGTCTGAATCCATTCATCCTCGTCTAAACCTGCCTCTTTCATGATTCTTAAAGAGGGAATCTGAACTTCCACTGGTAACACGGCTTCCATTCCGTAGACCAAAGAGAAAGGAGTTGCCCCTGTCAAAGTGCGCACTGAAGTGCGATAACCAGGAAGAGCAAAGGGTAACATCTCATGCCAGTCTTTGTATGTTACTGTCATCTTTTGTATGATCTTCTTAATATTCTTATTAGCAGCCTCCACGGCGCCATTCGTCTTTGGCCGGTACGGAGAAGAGTTATGGTGTTTTATTTTGAACTGCGTGCAGAGTTCAACAATCATCTTGTTGTTCTTCCGGAGAGAGCAGGTTTCTCAGATGTATATTTGATAAGATCCATCTTAGAAATCAATAAAGTGGTATGATTCAACATATATTGTCTTAGTCGGCGAGCAGCCTAAGCCAAAGCATAGCAAGCTTTCTCGAGCTGGGAGTATCTTGTTTCACAGTCAGTACCTTTTGCTAAGGTAGTATATTACATGCTCTTTTCGACCAGACTCGTCATGTTGCCCCAACACACACCCTATTGAATTTTCTAACACGGTCAAATACATGATTAGAGGTCTTCCTTCAAGTGGTGGCATCAGATTTATAGGTTCTTGGAGATACTTCTTGATTTTGTCAAAAGCTTCTTGACATTCATCATTCCATATCATCTCTTGATTTTTCCAGCGAAAACCTCTACATAGTCACGTAACATCCGACTCAATCTTTCTTTGACACTGTTTTCCAAGCCTGCTCCTAGTTTGACTTCTTTCTTGTCTACTTCAGTACCCAGATTTACAACCTCAATTGATTCCTCATGCGGCTGTGTAACTTTCTCTTCTTGTTGTAATAACCTAGCAAGCTCTATAGGTACTTCACAATCTTCATCCTTTCCATCTTCAGCTTGATAGATCGGATTCTCGAAATTATAATTGGCAATAGTAGAACTGTTATCAACAGATCCAGAGTGGATGAGGATCTGCATTTTAGTGATGTGGGTGTGTGTAAGAACACATAGATGATGAAAATAAAATAAAAGAAAAACAAAGAGCCCAATATTTACGAAAACGAAACGTCCATTGATTTTTATTGAATGAAGTATGCAAATGAAATGACATCCCGAAACAAGCATACCATTGTGCCCCGGGTAAGGCACAAGGCTTAAAAGTTTAATTGTTCAAACTTAAAAATAACAACACAGTAATAGTATTTACTCCTGACTAAAGGAGATAGGAATAACGTCTTCAGTCTTCCAATTATTGAGCCCATCACCCACAGTAGGAAAAATCCAGTTATCCGATTGTAGTCTTCATTATAGTCACCCACAACATTGATTTGATCTTTCATGTTCCCTGGATTGGTGATACGAACAGCACGAGCACGACGAACAGCCTTCTGGGATTTTCTTCAACCACAGCTCTAGCATCTTTGAGGGAAGCCATTGTAGGAGGTACTCTAGTAACCACAGGAACTCTTTTAACCACAGGAGGAGCTTCAGTAGCGGGAATGACCCAAGGAACTACTTCAAATGTATGGCAAGGAGTCTCAACATATTCACCTTCCACTTTAACATACTTAAATGTATTCACATGACTGACCATATATTCTTCCTCTCCATAAACAGTTACGATCTTTCCCTTCACTGGATATCTCAACTTCTGATGTAGAGTGGAGGTCACAGCACCTGCCCCGTGGATCCAGGGGCGCCCAAGCAAACAAGAGTACGCAGGACGAATATCCATTACATAGAAGGTAGAATCGAAGACTTGAGAGCCTACTTTGATCGGGAGATCTATTTCTCCATGCACCACTCTTCTTGAACCATCAAAGGCTCTCACCACTATATTACTTGATCTTAACACAGCATCTTCAGGACTGAGCTTGTTCAGAACCTCTTTGGGAAGTACATTCAATGAAGAGCCATTGTCTATCAACACATGAGACAAGGTAGTGCCCCTACATTCAATGGAGATATGTAAAGCTCTGTTATGGTTTCTTTTGGCAGGAGTCAAGTCAGCATCAGAAAAACCTAACCCATTATCATAAGTCAGATGTGCAACACAATTTTCAAATTGATCCACAGAAATTTCATTTGGTACATGAGCAGTCCTTAAGAATTTGATCAAGGCTTTAGCATGAGCCTCAGAACACAGCAACAAAGACAACATGGAAATTTTGGAGGGAGTATGCCCCAACTGGTCAACAATATCATAATCACTCTTACGAATGATCTTCAGCACTTCTTCCATCTGTTTAGAGAGATTTTCAGCAGTCGGTGCTTCAGCTTGCACAGGTTCAACCACAGGACCTTTGCCTCGAGCATTAGTACTTGGCTCAGAAGTGGAGGTAGTAGTCGGAAGAACTGTATTTTTTGAGGTAGCTGGAGGAGAGAAAATTCTTCCACTTCTGGTGATCTTACTAGATCCAGCAATATTATCAACATCAAGGTTATCATCAGTAACAGGTGTATTAGTCAAAGGTTCCTGCTTAACACCATGGATATAAACATCAGAACCGTAATTCCAGGGTATAGCTTTATCAGAAGTATAAGGAATAGGGCCGGGAGTGGTAATAATCATGGGAGGCACTCTAACTTCAGCAACAGTCTTCACCAGGCCTTCAGCAGTAATTTTGATAGGACCCTTGGAAGTGATCTTGACAGGGCCTTTGGAGGTAATCTTCACTGGCACTTTATCAACCATATCCACATCTTCAAACTTCTTACCTCGAGCTAGGTGTTCACACATACTTTCCACAGAAGGAGTTCTCTCAAACAATATAGTGTAATTGTCCATGAGGCGTTGAATACCATCTTTCAACTTCCAGCAGCTATCAGGTTTGTAGGCACAATAAAAACAGTCCTCGTTGCAACCTGGAAAGAATCCAGCCTGCACCAGCTTCTTCTTGATAATAGATAAGGGAGTAGTCACATCTGCTACTGAGGAAACATATGAAACTTCATCAACAGCATTAACAGTCTTCTCATGATTGGGCATGGGAGCAGTAATCACATTTGGAGTCCCAGGAGGGTCAAATTCAATCTCCCCAGCTTCAATCATATCTTGAATCTTATTTTTCAGCACCCAGCAATTGTTGGTGTCATGTCCCGGACAATTAGAATGATAGGCACATCGTGCATTAGGATTGTATCGAGGAGAGGAAGTATTAGGATTCTGAGGAGGGTCCTTCAAAGTAATGAGTTCCCCTTTCAACATGTGTTGCAAGGCTTGGGCCAGTGACATGTTGATCTTGGTGAATTGTCTTCTAGGCTTCTGTTGATTACTCTGTGGTAGCTCTGGTGTTGCAGAGTAGGATTAGAAATGTGAACTGCTCCTACGGATTGGTGACTTCTGTTACGGCCAGGTTGACCATACACAGCATTAGACTCCTTCTTTCCACTAGGGGCTTCTTTGTAGTGCTTGATGAAGAGGCACCCACCTGTATCTTACCACTTCTTATACCACTTTCCACACTGTTTTATCGCACCACTGTGCTCGGCTCTTCCCAGGTTGCTCTCCAGTCATTATCAGCTCAGTGAAACCAGATGATGAGCTTCCAATGAGGTGACTATAGAAAGGACTATTCAGCATACTCATAAACATATCCACTAGCTCCCTGTCAGTCAGAGGAGGTTGAACCCTGCCAGCCAGGTCTCTCCATTTCTGGGCATACTCCTTGAAATTCTCCTTAGCACCCATTGATATGCTTTATAGAGCTGCATGCGAGTAGGTGCTAAATCAGCATTGTATTGGTATTGCCTGTAGAAGGCTCATCAAGATCATTCAATCACCGGATATTGACACTCTCCCAATGATAGTACCATTCCAATTGAGCTCCAACAAGCTCTCTTGGAAGAAATGAATCCATAACTTCTTATCAGCAGTATGTGGTTGAATCCTCCGGACATAGGATCTTAAATGCAGCTGGGACATGAGACACCATCATACACCACAAAGCAGGAACCTTGAAACCAATAGGTATAACACTCCAGATATTAAACTCAGATCTTCAAAATCCAGCCCAGAAGATTTTTGTAACTCCATAGCATTCATTCTATTCACCAACATCTTGTACTTATCTTCATTAGATCATGATAATATTTGCTTCAGAATCAGAATCTCCCACAGTATCATGGGGACTACCTCCCTCTTTCTCAGAATTTTCAGACTCATAATCATCAACCTGTTCCTTTGTCTTGATAGGGCCTCTGGAATCTTCTTCCCAGATTGATAAGGCCTCCTGATCTTCTAGTCTTCTTCTTCTTCTTAGCCAGCAATGTTCTTCAACTCATCTTGCCCCTTGGACAAGTTTCAAAATCAACTCTTGGTGTTGGCTTCTGAGCCTGGGAGATTTTGACAGTCTTTCAAGAGCCATTTCGCTGCTGAAATAACACGGAGATAAGATACCTATTCATGAGAAACCTGTGTGGGGCAATAATATGGTATGTAGATGCTTATGCAATGTTTTCAAGGACCGTAGGATTTAAATTGTTTAAACCACCAAAAGTAACGTTTATTAGTAATAACTTTTTTGCCCCTTGGGTCTTACAATAAAAAGGAATGAATACAAAAATGGGGTTTTTAAGGTCTCCCATGGACGTTTCCTCCT